>NW_020837949.1:51699894-51879894 GCF_003676395.1 Aethalodelphis obliquidens | reverse complement strand
CCCCTATGCCTGGTAATTAAAGGAAACATTTGATTGATGGGCGTCAGCTCACTACAAATGTGTTGTCAAGTCATCTAGGGCTTTCAGGTTGAAATTCAGAAGGGAAAATAAAACAGAAGGAAGGAATTTTTAAAATCCCTGTTTACAGGCATCAAATTAAAGTGAAAAATCCTGTCACGTCGTATAGAGTTTAAAAGTGTCATTTGTGTTCTGACTCCCTGGAGGTGCCAGGCCAGATCACTGGACTTGTGTGCTACAACCCCGACAGAGGGCAGGGGGGTGTCCGGAGAGGGTACTGTAGGAGGAGTTCAAAACCTTGTGTGAACAATCGCTTCAGAATTCAAAGCTGAATTCTCAAAGGGAGAAAGGGGCAGAATGTCTTTAATACTGGTTTCATCCGAATGTAAACGGAATGTTGTCTGGCACCGTATGAGAGATGCTATGAAGGAGTGACTGTAGCAGATTCATGGCTGGATTTGATCAAACCATAACTTGTGGCTCATAGAAGACAACTCATCAAAGTTTCCTTAAGGGAATTGTAGAGCAAAGCCTACCAAGTCTTGCGTCTGGCATCCCTTGACCCTCTCCCATAGGGGGCCTACACACTCTTTTTTTGCCTCCAGTTTTCATAAAAGTAGGAATTCTAGGCTATCAGACCCAGCCAATGGTTACTTAGAGGAAGAAGTTGTAAAGCAGGTGAAATGTTTCTGCATCCCCCTACAAGCTCATCCACAGCCTGTTCTCCCTCTGCCTTTTCCCTCCTCACCATCTCTTTCCAAAAAAGATACCCTTATCTTTTCCCATTTCCAGTGGTTCTCAGCTCTGGATGCTCTTTAGAACTGACCTGTTTGGTCTGGTTTTTTAAAAATACAGATGTCTGGGCCCTACCTCAGAACAATTGATTCAGAATCTCAGGAGGTGGTGCCTGAGCATTTGATAGCATTGACTTGTTAAGTATAAACACTTAAAACATGCAGATTTTGTAACGCTGTTGCAACATTTCCAAACAGGACATTCAGGTAGCAAACTAGCAAATGAAGAAGTCCATACCATGGACTCAACACTAAAAAGGAACGCACTATTTACATGAACTATTTACATATGCGCCAACTTGGATGGATCTCAAGGGCATTATGCTAAGTGAAAAAAAGCCAATATGAAAAGGTTGCATTTTGTGTGATTTCATTATATAACATTCTCAAAATGATAAAATTACAGAGCAGAGAACAGATTCATGACTTCCAGGGATTGGGGCTGGAGTCAGAGAGGGGGATAAGTATGACTATAAAGGGGTAGTGACGGAATAGTTCTGCATCCTGATTGCAGTAGTGGGTACCTGAACCCACACAAGGGATAAAATGACAGAGAATTATACACACCCAATGTCCTGATATCAGTTTCCCAGTTTTGATATTGTACTCTAGCTATATAAAATGTAAACACTGGAGGAAATGATAAAGGATGCACAAGGACCTCTTGTACTAGCTTTAAACTTACTGTGAATCTATAATTATTTTAAATAAAAAGGTTTCTTTGCTTGTTAAATACAAGCGTTTAAAATGTGAAATGTTTGTATTCCATTAGGACATTTCCATGTTTTTCATATGCTAGAATCCTCTAAAGCTAGAACTGGGCCTCTCTGTCCTCTGACCTCTGGGAGATGAGAGAAGTAAAAGCACAAACCAGACTGGCCCTAACATCCTCAAGGGATACCTAGCTGGGAACATCCGGCGGAATGCTGCCTTAGGTTCCCAGAACCCGGGGTGGGATCTGCAGACAGAGGGACCTGATGGGCGAGACTCTACATGACCCACACCAGTACCACTTCATCACATAGGCACATGCGTGCGCACACACATACACACACACACACTCACGCTTACGCTTCTTGGTGGCTGCTACCATGGCCCTCACAGTTGTCTCTGTCACCTTTTCATCTGCATCATTGGTTGCCAATCTCTAATCTATATAAACACTCTTGCAGGGTCGCTTTGCCTGTCTTGGCCTCCCTCTCTGGGAGATGCTTCCACAGGAGGCAAAACCTGGAGATTTTCCAAACCAGGGGGTAGTCTTGTTTTGATTCCTGTTACATAACTGAGGTTTGGAAAGCGCTGAAGGAAGGAGAGGAGACCACTATGCCATAACCAACTTACCCCAACTTTCCCTTAATAACTCCGCTTCCTGTTTACCACCTTTCTTATTTTCTTTATTCCTTCCATCCTACATCTATGAATAAAAGAGGACTAGGAAAGTTTTTTTACAAGTCTTTGAACAAGAAACCTTACTACCTCCATAAATCCATGTTTATACATGGGAGTTATTTTGAGTTACAAATAGTCTGAAATGATTGTAACTTCCTTCTTTACCTAGTACTTACTGTAAAATACACCCTCAATGAGATCTCCCTTGTGGTTTAGAGTGTGCATACATCTCATTTTCATGAACATCTGTTTTCAGGATATTTTTTCCAAGAGTGCTGAATCAAATTCTTCCAAAGAATTAGCTAACTTTTTAACTTTTTACATGTTATTTCATCATCCCAGTTGTAACCTGAGGTCTGATCATTTTTCTTCTACCATGAAAAGATAATAATAATCAAAATAGTGTATTATCCTGGGTTGATTTGCAAGCAGAGCCTGTAACAAAGGCTTGTGTGCAGATAGTTTATTACGGAAGTGATTCCAGGGAACAGGAGTGAGGGGCAAGGGGCTTAAACCAGGGAACATGGGAAAGACAAAAGCCCATTAAATCAGCCACTGTTACAGATGAGTGGTACTCTTTTCCTCTAGGACTTTCATAGGAGCCTTATGAAATGTGTCAGAACTGTGTTCCAGAAGATGAAAGGGGAAGCACTTATCCATGGAGTCCTGTGCCCCGTTGTCTATGATGGGGCAATGGGCTGTACACGTCTGAGTGCCAAACAGGCACAGGTATCAGAGAAGCCCAGGACAAGGATCGAGAGCTAAAAGATCTAGAGCCCCAAAGTGAGCCTCTGTTAGGCAGTGGAAACAGAGCAGAGCCCAGTTACTGCCCAAGGACTGGAAATAGAACCAGGAGGATTTGAAGGGGAACTCAAGATGTGTGTGACACAATTATCAACCTTGTAACTTGATACGGAGTAACTAACTGCCCAATGGAATAACTGTATTACTTTCTATTGACTCCACCAGTGATATTTTAATATCTCCTTACTGTTTTTCTACCTTCAGTTTGTCTCTGAAGATTTAAGAGGGAAAATAAATTTTAATGCTTGGGATAACAGCCCAAGTGTGTTATGCTGGATTGCCAAGCTGCATTTTAAGGGGGAAATATTGAAGTAAAATGTGAAAGAATTACAAATGAGAGAGATTCACACTTGAGCTGTTTTTACATCTGTGTTTTGATAAATTCATATGCTCTGAAGCCGTTTTATATAAGGTTTTATTTATGAGAAAGAAGTGGGGAAAGCAGAAGCTTCTCAAGAATTATTGAATACTATTTCAGGTAAATTTTATATATTCCAATAATCACAGTTATAGAAGCATAATTAACCCTTAATTTATAGAATTTATAAAAAGACTACATTAATTAGATCATTAATAGACTGATTAATTAACTATAGCATATGAAATACTCTCCTAATAATAGACAGCTTATTGAGTACTTACTAAGTCTCAGGAATTGTTCTAAGATACATCAATTCATCTGATCCTCACAATGCCCCTAGAGTAGGTACTACAGATCTCTCATTTTAAAGTTGATGAAACTGAGACACAAATAGTTTAACTTACCCAAGGTCACGTGGCCAGTAAGTGGAGCAAAAAATACTAGTGTAGTGTAGTTAATATCTTCATTTTTTAAAAAAAAATTTATGACAGGTTAGAATAGATAAATGTAGGGGCCACGTGGTCAAAATGAAGTCTGGACTCTCTCGCTGCAATGATTAAGGTAATCCAAATGATAATATGTCAGTAAAGACATCATCCATTTCATTGCAGGACACAGGCAACTTTGTCAAATCTATATCTTGCTTGCAAATGTTCATCCCAATATAGGAGATAGAAAAATAATATATTAGGATAAAGAATGGAGAAAAAGTGAGGGAATAGCCAGGCACACTGGTATTCTGTCAGTACACTCACAAACCAGTTCTACGAAGTAGAAAAATTAAGGCATCATTCAGCAGTTTAGGGTTTGAGTCATAACAATTAGTTGTTAACTGATGAGCAATACAATAGAATTTGCTACACTAGTTTGCATTTGTAGATGCTGCTAAGAGCTTTTCAAAGGGACAGCTGTGTTTCCATATGATAGGCCCTGATCATATCCAGGTGCTTTCCCATATAAGGTCATTTCCTACTCTGATAAAGTTCGGGATATCAGTCACTAGCTAGTTTATAAAATGATTCACTTGTTGTGCTTAATTAAATTATTCAAAGAGTTTCTGTGGAAGTACAGAGAAGTCTTGTATTTCTTGTTCCTTTACTAAGGGAAGTGAGACAGAGAAGGACACACATCATATGATATCACTTATATGTGGAATCTAAAAAAAAATGATACAAATAAACGTATTTACAAAACAGAAATAGACTCACAGACATTGAAAACAAACGTATGGTTACCAAAGGGGAGGGGATAGCAGGGGCGGGGGAGACAAATTAGGAGTTTGGAATTAACATATACACACCACTGGGCTTTCCTGGTGGCATGGTGGTTTGGAATTAACATATACACACCACTGGGCTTCCCTGGTGGCACGGTGGTGGAGAATCCGCCTGCCAATGCAGGGGACATGGGGTCGAGCCCTGGTCTAGGAAGATCCCACATGCCGCGGAGCAACTAAGCCCGTGAGCCACAACTACTGAGCCTGCGCTCTAGAGTCTGGGAGCCACGGCTACTGAGCTCACACGCCTAGAGCCCGTGCTCTGCAACAGGAGAAGCCACCACAATGAGAAGCCCGCGCACCGCAACAGAGTAGCCCCCACTCACCGCAACTAGAGAAAGCCCGCGCACAGCAACGAAAACCCAACACAGCCAAAAATAAATAGATAAAATAAATTTATAAAAAAAAACCATATACACACCACTATATATAACAAAGGTAAACAATAAGGACCAACTGTATAGCACAGGGAACCATATTCAATATCTTGTCATAACCTATAATGGAAAAGAATCTGAAAAAGAATATATATATACATATATATGTATAACTGAATCACTTTGCTTACCCCCAAACTAACACAACATTGGAAATTAACTATACTTCAAGAAAATCAAACAAAAAACAGGTGTTTTCCATGGGCTAAAATGGAAAGGGCAAATTTCTGAAATCCTATTGAAAAGGTGCAATCTTCATATGCTCTACAATCTGCATGAAATTCACCATGCTGGAATGGAAGAATGATTAGGTCTGGTTTGAAACGCCACATCAAATTCACGAAGTTTTACTTTAAACCCATTTGGGTGGAAGAAGCAATGTCCTTACAACACCTTCCCCCACTTCTCTGCTTCACCTTACTCCTCCCTAACTCCCAGTGCTCAGTCTGTACTCACTCAGCTTCCTCCTCATCATGCACCTCATGCTGTGCCTGGCACACAGAGGAAACCGCTGCTTCCAGCTCCGACATTCCACCCTTCTAATATGATCCCACAAATATTTACCAAGAAGTGCCTGGTCCATCACAGGCAGTGCTCTTTTTTAGCACTGAGGATGCATCACTGAACACAAGAGACTACACACACACACACACACACACACACACCCAAAAAAAGATTAACTAAAAGTTTAAACTAAATGCTAAATATTGGGAAGAGAAAAGTTTTTGAGAAAAATCCAGTACCGAAGGAAGAAATAATATTCTTTGAAAGTGGAGAGAGTATCCTAGATTATTTTATTAGATCATGAAAACTTCAAGATCTTTAAATTTCAAAACCTTACAAAGCAACACAATCACATGGTTTATAACAGTATCTCAGTTTAGTTTTATCCTGCATTTCTTTTACTTTGGGTAAGATTAAGAAATCTTTTACTATATTGAAAAGTCCTATTTCCCTAGGATGAACTAGCATCTCATATTCTTTTGCCCTATTGTCTAGTGGGCAAATTTTTTATTGGTTTGTATGAGTTTAAAATAGTTTTCCAGGGCTTCCCTGGTGTCGCAGTGGTTGAGAGTCCGCCTGCCGATGCAGGGGACGCGGGTTCGTTCCCCGGTCCGGGAAGATCCCACATGCGCGGAGCGGCTAAGCCCGTGAGCCATGGCTGCTGAGCCTGTGCGTCCGGAGCCTGTGCTCCGCAACGGGAGAGGCCACAACAGTGAGAGGCCCGCATACCGCAAAAAAATATATATATATATATTTTTCCAGTTTGATTATCTTGTGACTTCACTTATCATGATTTTTTGCTTTGCAGGTATTATTTATTTTTATGTGATCACATTTGTCCCTTTATTCTTTAATGATTTCAAGGATTTGTGATATAGGAAAAGGGCTTTTCCCGTCTAAGGTTATAAAAGAATTCTCCATGGCCTCTTCTAGCTCTATTATAGATCCATTTAAAAAAAATATTTAAATCTTTAATATATTTTAAATTTACCTTGGGGGGGGAGTGTGAGGTATAGATTAAACTTTTTCTTCCAACTGGCTATTTAGATAGATACTTTGGCTATTTAAATAGATACTTTGTATGTTAAGGAAATATCTATTTTTTCCTTTTTAAATATGAATCAAGAATAAATATCATTTTTTTAGGTTTTTTTATTGAAGTATAGTTAATTTACAATGTTGTAGAAATTTCTGAAGACATATAGGTTCTTGATCTTTTAGCATACATAAACATGGCCACATTTTTCTCCTTAATCTTCTAACATGGTGAGTTCTATTAGGATTTTCTAATATTGAATTTACAGAACTAATCTTTACATTCCTAGAATAATCCCATGTGATCAATGTGCACTGCCTCTTAACAGGCTGCCAGATTCTGTTGGTTAATCTGGGATTTTTGTATCACTAAACATAAATGAATTGGTCTGTAATTTCCTTATTACTGCATTCTTTGTCAGATTTTGCTCTTGAGAACTTTAGGAACTGTTAAGTGTTCAATAAATGCAGTATCATTGTGATAACATGTCCATAGTTTAAGACAGCAACCAGTCAGCGTCTTGGGTTTTTACTGCATTTCTTTATCCAATAGAAGATTTTGTTACTAAGCCATATGAGACATATATACACTAATTTGTATAAAATAGATAACTAATAAGAACCTGCTATATAAAAAAAATTAAAATAAAATTCAAAAAAAACAAAGACATAGAATATATGAGACAGTTTTTACTCCTTCCAAATTTTGTAGGGAATATGCTTGAGATAACTCAGTAAAAGATTCAAACAACATCAGTCAATCCCTGTTTCCTGGATATAATTCTCATTAATTTTTCCCAGAACATTCATATTTTGTTGGGTGTTTGCATTATTATCTTTCAGTCATGGAGAAAACTACAGATGTACTTCTTCTCACTACGAATTCTTCAGAGAAGCAAGAGACTGTATGTATTTTTGGAACTGGAGATTTTGGACGATCACTGGGACTTGAAATGCTCCAATGTGGTTATTCTATTGTTTTTGGAAGTCGAAACCCCCAGATGTCCAGTCTGCTGCCCAACGGTGCAGAGGTCCTGAGCTACTCAGAAGCGGCCCAGAAATCTGACATTATAATCATAGCAATCCACAGGGAACATTACGATTTTCTCACAGAATTAACTGAGGTTCTCAATGGGAAAATCCTGGTCGATGTCAGCAACAACCTGAAAATCAAGCAGTATCCGCAGTCGAATGCAGAGTACCTTGCTCAGTTGGTGCCAGGAGCCCACGTGGTAAAAGCATTTAACACCATCTCAGCCTGGGCTCTCCAGTCAAGGGCACTGGATGCAAGTCGGCAGGTAAGATTAAATGATAAATTTACACTCCATCTTTAAAAAGTGAATGTTTTAATATGTGCTTATGTCAAAGATTCCAAAACATAATTCCAAAAGAAAACACTTCATTCTGCTAATATGTGCCATGAGTAACTTTCTTGGGCTTGGCCAAGTAGGGTAACCAATTGTAGTGATTTATTTAGCACTGTCTGTACCCTCAGCTTTTAGCTTGATGGAACCCAATGGTGTCAGTCTCTGGAGCCCTCGTCAGTACTAGAAAATAACACTGCTAAATTGTTGATGGGTATCCCTTCTACTCCCATTACCTTGTATGAAATGGGTTCCATTTATTCACTGAGATTAAAAGCAATCCATAAGTGATACGGCACCCAAGAATATGGAAGAGAGATCAACTGTTTGCATTGTGGAGAACCAAGTCTTATCATATCAGTGTGATATGCTTACAGCCACTCTCGACTTAAAACCCTGGTACTTAACTATCCAACACACAGGTGCAAGTCTAAACCATCATCTTGTTAAATATGTCCTTTCTACAGCCTTGTTTGAAAAGCAGTTAACTACCATATGGCATTGTCTTGCACAGTGCTTATACAGACTTTCAAAATAATTACTAAAGAAAGAAAAAATACAAAATGAATTATTTTAACCCAGGTGTTTGTCTGCGGAAATGACAGCAAAGCCAAGCAAAGAGTAATGGATATTGTTCGTAGTCTTGGACTTACTCCATTGGATAAAGGATCTCTCATGGCAGCCAATGAAATTGAAAACTACCCACTGCAACTGTTTCCAATGTGGAAGTTCCCCTTCTATTTGTCTGCTGTTCTGTGTGTATTCTTCTTTTTCTACTGTGTAATAAGAGAAGTAATCTACCCTTATGTTTATGAAAAAAAAGATAGGACATTCCGCCTGGCTATTTCTATTCCAAATCGTGTCTTTCCAATAGCAGCACTTACACTGCTGGCCTTGGTTTACCTCCCTGGCGTTATTGCGGCCATCCTGCAGCTGTACCGAGGTACAAAATACCGCCGATTCCCAAACTGGCTTGACCACTGGATGCTGTGCAGAAAGCAGCTTGGCTTGATAGCACTGGGATTTGCCTTCCTTCATGTCCTCTACACACTTGTGATCCCTATTCGTTATTATGTACGATGGACATGGACCAACAGAACCATTGCCCAGGTAAATCTCTACTCATTTGTATTCTCCTATTCTTTAAATCAAAGAGCAATCCTGCTACACCATATTCCACTTCACAATTACAGAAAATCACTGTTCTAAGCATCTTTATTTTTTAAAGTAGCTATAACTAGACACCTCATGTTTGTTTTCAGGAGTTTGTTGTTTTGTTTTGTTTTGTTTTTTACTGAATCTGGTTGAAATCTCATACACCTATTGAAAATGAAAGGTAGATTCCCAGGTCCACTTGGGTCCATATCTGTATTCCCAAGACTCACTGAGATACTGACAAACTAACAGATTTGGAGGCTCAGGAAAACTTAATGAACCTACTTGAGTTACTTCAATAAATGGAAGCCAAGGTGTTTTCAAGTTTCTATCTTTATGCATGCTACTTCCTTGTGGAAGTCAAAACCAACCATCTTATACGTGAGGGGGCTGTCCAAACATGTGTCATAGGAATGTAAACAAATTCACAAAAGGGTGCTTATAACTCCATTAATGTTTGACTTGTGGGATGCTGTCCTCAATAACTAGAAAACTAAACAATTCTGAGCAAATGTCAGATACTATATTCTGCATAGTCAAAATATTCAGAGAGAATCAGCTCAGGGAGTCTTAAAGCTGTCCCAGAGGAAGTTCTATACATCAGTTCTCGTTTGGAAATAATTGATTTTGATCAATCTTACCGCAGTCTCAAAGTGCTGGGTCTGTGGATTTCTCTACATTATTTCCCTAACAAATACATGGGATGTCCATGGGTAAGAGTCATGTTACAGGGGCCAGATTTCTCTCAAGATGTGATGCAACAGACTTGATGCCAAATTACAACATAAAAAAACATGAAAGAACTCAAACTTCATGTGTGTGAATAATCAGCATATAAAGCAGGAAAACAGAATCCTGATGTAATCATTTGAGAACATCGATTTTTGCTTGGGGAACAAGAAGCCATATGGTAAGGAAGGTTTAAGTAAATGTTTATTTTGTTTTAGGATTTATAGGGTCAATTAAAACTCTCTATACAACTCCTGGAGTCAACTATCATAATAAAGTCCCAATAGAACCAATTACTTTTTCTATCAAAAAATATAATATCTAAGTGTATTTTTCTAAGTGTAATTATTTTCAGTGATTGTTAAGAAATGTTATACAATTTTCTTTGAGCAAAGAAACCATGCAGAGGTATTCTTCATCCCCTTAAAAGTTTGGGCAGTTTGTAAAAAAATGGAATTTTAAAAAATTGCTTATAACTTTTCTTAGGCAATAGCCAAGAAAGAAAGTCCATTTAGTACCTCTACTGCCTGGCTCAGCGATTCATATATCGCTATGGGAATGCTTGGATTTTTCCTGTTTGTACTCCTGGGAATCACTTCCTTGCCATCAGTTAGCAACATGGTCAACTGGAGAGAGTTCCGATTTGTCCAGGTAAAAGACTTCACGATTTAATCTACTTTACAGTGCAAAATGATTCTGGCTTTACAAATATTCTCATTTTTCTCTCATACCCTGCATAAATTTTCATTTAACTCCATCATTTCCCTAGCAATCTCATAAAAATAGCAACTGAAACAAGTTCAAATTAGAAAATGCTAAACTCTGGTACCAAGAGGCAGATTCCATAATGGCTGAATTTCCTCGCAGGGCATCCCTTGCCAAGATTCCTGACCACTCCCAGAGCCATAGCTAAAAGTATAAAGTGAAAAGCACCACCTACTATTAAATTCTGTGTGTGGAGATGTACTAGGTGCAAGGTGGAGAGAAACCCAAACATAAAATTTCTACTTCTGAAAACCAATTTTAGAATATGGACTTATTGATATGAAAAGGCATATAATGAAATAATCTTTAAAACCTTCAAAGCAAGATACGCTAGACTGTCATCATACCAGATTCAATGCTGGTCTGTAAGAGGGAAAACCGGTTTTTCCACACATCAACCACCAGATACCTCATTAAAAGCAGCTGGTATCTTATAGACCAGTGGTCTTCAAAGTGTGGTACCTGGACCAGAAGTGGCAGCATCACAAGCATCACCTGGGATCATGTTAGATGCAAATCCCCGGGCCCCACCCAGACCTAAATGACTCAGAAACTCTGGAGGTATGGCCCAGAAGTTTGTTTTCACAAGCCCTCTGGGTAATTCTGATGCATGCTCCTTGTGAACCAGCATAACAGAACAGACTATTAGTAACTGAAATCAGCTTTGAACTTTATAGAACAATTTGAATTTCAGAAGTCTTGCAGTTTCTCCCAGGGGCCAAATGCAGTCAACATTTTCTCATGTTTACACCTTTATTCAAGACATTAAGACAGAAATGAACATTGAGCTTTGTATTTAGGCCAAAACAAACAACCAAAAGTAAAGTTTGCTAATTGCTCTTTATTGCGACAGAATGTAGCTAGCATCTGCTCTTAGTCAGCAACATATACTAATGTGGTGCTTCTTGAGGACATACTGTATCTTACTCATCTCTGGCCTCCAGAAAAGGTGATTCAGGAAAGAGTTTTACCATTGAAGAAGAAGGTACATTACTTATTCTAATGCAAAAGAATTTACTCCTGGGAATCTTTCCTAACCTAATCTTTACCAGTTAGGTTAAGATGAAACCACCATGTCATTTGCAAGCACAGTCTTTTTATTTATTGATTGATTGATTGATTGATTTGGCTGCGTTTTTTTCTTCTTTTTTTTGGTCTTCATTGCTGCGTGCGGGCTTTCTTTAGGTGCGGCGAGCGGGGGCTACTCTTCGTTGTGGTGCGCGGGCTTCTCATCACGGTGGCTTCTCTTGTTGTGGAGCACGGGCTCTAGGAGCGTGGGCTTCAGTAGCTGTGGCACATGGGCTCAGTAGTTGTGGCTCACGGGCTCTAGAGTGCAGGCTCAGTAGTTGTGGTGCTCGGGCTTAGTTGCTCCACGGCATGCGGGATCTTCCCAGACCAGGGCTAGAACCCATGTCCCCTGCATTGGCAGGCAGATTCTTAACTACTGCGCCACCAGGGAAGCCTAGCACAGTGTTTTTTAAAATGATATACTGATCATCTTGAAGGAGAGTTAATGCTTTTTCAGGACTTAGCAGTGTTCTAAATATTACAGGTTTCAAAAGCTTGTGGCTTTGACAAATACCCTTCATTGGCTTACAGTGTAAACAGTGTTAATGTATATGTTTTTGTTTCTTGCTTATAGTCCAAACTGGGTTATTTGACCCTGATCTTGTGCACAGCCCACACCTTGGTGTACGGCGGAAAGAGATTCCTCAGTCCTTCAAGCCTCGTCTGGTATCTTCCTTCAGCCTACGTGATAGCACTGATCATCCCTTGCACGGTGCTGGTGATCAAGTTCATCCTCATCCTTCCATGTATAGACAAGACCCTTACACGGATCCGCAAGGGCTGGGAAAGGAACCCGAAATTCTCAGAATCAGCATTGAATGGAAAAACAGATATTTAAAGCAAAGTTCAATGCACCTGGACTTCTTAACTATGGTGTTGTATGTTTAGAGAATAATAATGGGTGCAGTGAAGAAAGTGTTTTTCTCCCACCACGGGCTGAAGCTTGTGAACACAGAAAGAAATCATGCCTGACTTTGAGAAATGGACACCGTTTGATCTCAGGCTGGTGTTGAATCGGTGTTGGCCCCTGCTTCTCCTTTTGCTGGAGCTGGGGGTGCTGAGGTCACGATTCGCTTTGTGGTTTCACACTAGGAAGCTTCTTTGTTGTGGGCAGCATGCATGACCTAATGTCTTGCAAAATCAAGGGGAAGTCCATGCACTTTCCTTCTCTGGTTCAAGGGCAGAGAGGAGTGAAAGAGAAAACAGTAAGATCGTGGCCACTGATAAAGGCTTTATTAGATATGTCTGAAGAAGAGGGCCGAGGAAATAAAAGGAAGGAGATTTTTAGTTTGGTTTTTGGCAGTGCAGGTTATCATAAATATTGCCATGGTGAATTCTGTAGTTGCGTGTGCTCTTTGATTTTGTTACCAATATGGATGTGTAGTGTGGGGAATTATTTTATAAAACAATAAAAATATCACAATTGATTGTAAGTAATCATGGGTTGGATATATAAAAATCTATATCATAAGATATAGATCCTTCCTCTACAAAGGAATAGGTATAGGAAAGATTGAGTTAAAAATGAGGGATACCCACTTGGATTTTCTCCATGTACAATAAGCAAAGAAGAGCTGATAAAAGCCCTTGTGCAAAAAGTTCAAATAAACCAAAATTTAAATAAATTTTGTAAAGTTGCACTATATCAGGTTTGGTATTGTTTAGGTTTTGTGGTATGCTTTGTAAATGATATATTCCAAATCTTGTTCAATGTTAATCATCTATGAAATGCATTTCTAGTATAAAAAAGTAGCTTCTGTAGCTTGTCATAGTTTGTTGTCAATTTAAGCAGTGAAATTAAATGAATAATGAACGTGTAAGTTGAACCGATACATAGATGAGAGAGAATTATGGTGTCTTAGGGGAGAGAGGTGTGAGCAGTAGTTGTAATAGGAGACTTGGTTGTTTCTCAGATCCTTGCTGGAAGGCAGGATGGTTCTCTCTGCTTTTGTGTGCTGATGAGGTCATTTCCAAGACGACCTTCAGCAGGATTAGTCTTTCTGGCTCACACATGGAGCTGAGAGGAGCCTTATGTGTGACCTTCCCACACACTGAAATAACCAAAAGGCTTCGGGTTTGACATTTTTCTGCCTGCTCCACAAAGGCCATTTCTTTTACTTTTTACTTTTATTATCATATATTCTATATGACCTTATACAAAATGATTAAAATATATTAAAACATCACCCACAATCCAGGATATTTTTCTATAAAACTTTTTGAAAATCGTTCTACCTATACTGTATATTCAATTTTGTACCCTTTCTTTTTCACTTAATATATCGTGGCTTTGTCTGCTTACTTACATGGTATATGTATTGAATCAGTGGCTGCATAATATTACATCAAATACGCATTTATTTAACCACTGCCCTAATTCAACATTTAGGTTATATCCATTTTTTACTAAAACATTTCATAGGGTATCTTGGCACATACAATTTTTCCATATTTTAAATTACTTCCTCAGAATACTTGCAAAGAATTGGGATTAAAAAGTAATGAACTTTTAATAGCACTGGATGCATATTGCCAAATTATTGCTGAAGTCAATACCATTGGCACTGAATGAGGGTGTTGGTTTCATTATACCCTACCAGATTTTGTTTTTTATTTCAATTTGTGTTAATGAGAAGATACACAGAATATATACTCCATTACGTTATTCTTGATCCACCCAAGCAAGGATATAAAAAAGTTTGCGACTTTGAGCAGAGCTGTGGTGTGTGGTGCTGACCCAAGAGCATCAGTGAGAAAGACAGGGAAATTGTCACCACTCATCCCGCTATTTGATGCAAAACAGCCAAGTATTCTAGGGTTGGCAGCTGCCTTTTGGCTAGAGAATTGGTTGATTAAAGGTTAAGTACTATCCAGGCTGATCTAAAAAAAGCCTTTGGGATTAACCATGCTCCTTTTTGGGGAAGAGAGTAAAGTTTTTACTGGCTACATGGTTCATTACTAAAAACAGAAAATGCCATTCTTAGGTTAAAAAAAAAAAAAGCTTACCTAGAGTAAAAAGGATTCTACTTTTATAACCTAGTAAAAATGCTCTACCTGGGTACTTCACAAAAGGCATCCAGGAAGCCAGACGTTACAGAGTGCCCCTGGTGTTTTGGCATCACAGTGCATTGCTGGGCATGACCCTCAGCCTCATCCACAAGGGTTCCAAGCCCCACCAGCTGACCAGAGAAGCCAATTCCCTCCTTTCACCCCTCCCAATATCCCTCCCTTCCCAAACCATCAAACCAATGTGCCCATCCTAACAGAGCTGACTCCCCCAGTTTACTTAAGGTGGAAAGAATGAGTTTGAAACAGATAGAAATAGGTGTGTTGGGTGAACTATGTTCCTTTTAACTGTTCCAAACTATTTTACATTAAAAAGTGAGACTAAACTTCCTTACTGCTGGTATGTTTCCTGTATTCTAGAAAAATTTTTATGATATCATATACCTTTTATTTTTGTATGTTTTCCCCATATTAAGGGATGACTGCTTCTGTAAAATCTTTCTAGTTTTGTAATCATTCTGGTTTTGACTCATCAGCATTCCAAAGAAAGTGACTGAAAGGTTTTGAATCACAGTATCTCCAGCATCTGGAACTAAAAATAGTTCCTTTCAGAGATAAGGAAAAGGAGAGGCAGTAGAGGGGTTGAAAAGCACATTAATGGATTTGCAGCTTCATGTGACACAAGCTTGCACCCAGCAGGGTGATGCATTTCAACATCCTGCATGGTTCAGTTTTACCCTCAGAGAAGGGAAAGCATCAGCTGGCCAAACAGGAATAGGGGTAGACTATCCCACACTGGACTTTTGTGGAAGAAAAACAAGGCTTTCCTTCCTCCCTCCACATGGATGCCACCCGGACAGGGCAAATGCCTTAATGGGTAGACTGATTTCAAGTTGGATTTCAACCTGTGGGACCTGACATGAAATGCCCTGGACAACTGAACAGCTGTAGCCCTGATGGGTGTTATCATTCTTTTGAAAACAAAATAAAAACAGATAAATAAAGAGAGGGCCGGCAACCTGCAGTAAGCTAGAAGCAGAGAGAACAAAGTCCCTATTCGAAAGCTACTTCAGTTAGGAATTGCGTTCAAGAGCTCTTCGTGCATTTATTGTTCAGGGATCACAGAAGAGCCATGATAACGATGAATGTAAATATAATGAGTTTGACCACTAGGAGCTCACAAGGTTCTGGACCTCCTCCCCAGATCAAGGTGGAATGGCAGTCAAGGTGCTGCACACACAGCTCTCAAAGTCCATTCTCCATCAACACCACCATCACCCACACCACCACCTGTTTGATACACACATACCAAAACTCTCCTTATATGATCCTCCTTCACTTTTCTACAGTAAGTTAAGATTATGATGTAGAAAATCCCTCTACTCTTCCAAAGATTCGTTCAGTAGAATTCAGGAGGAGAGAATAAGTCACTCTTCTCTTCATTACTTTTCTGAAGCTGACGGTGAAGTCCTGACCTCTCAGATAAAAGGAAGCAAGAAGATCCCGCTGAGGGAGGAGGGGGATCAAGGGTGCAGGGAAAGCAAGGGCTGGGGAAAGGGGGGCGTGGACGAGTAGGACCGTGCACCCATGCCCTGGCCCAGCCGATCTCCTCCTTTCATCCCTCCCAGTATCTCTCCCTCCCCAAGCCATCAAACCAATTTGACCATCCAAACACAGCTGACCCCTTCCACGTATATAAGGTTCTATCTGTTTCCTGTTAGGAGGGAATCTTGGAAGGCTTTTAATGACGTTGGTTGTATGATACTATGAGCAAACAATAAACACTTGACATGCATTATCTTATTTACTCCTCATAACAATCCTCTAAAATACTCTCATTATCCCCACTTTTCAGAAGAAACTGAGCCTTAAAAACATTGAGAGGCAGACATGGGATTTGAACTGAGCGCATCTGAGTAAGAGGCCTAGTAAGAGGCAGACGTGGGATTTGAATTGAGGCCATCTGAGTCCAGGGCCATTGCCTTTCGACACCACAACACAATGGAGGACCCTCACGCTGTCCTCCAAAACGTCCCTTTGGATCCATATATTAGGCTGAGTGGACTGAGCCACTGGCAACGTTTTTTTGAAACTTTTTAAAGGAAGCTTTAAATATTCCTGATTGCCCCATCTTTGGCACTCCACATTTGCCTACTGTTGATTTTAGGATGCCCTTTAAGGTTGCAGTGACATGTGATCCCTTGGTTTCAGCATTGAGCTCAGCTCTAAGTGCCACTTTAGTCCAATCTGGCCACAAGCTTTCCTAATCAGCAGAGAGACCTCTGTTCAGGTAGAGGTAGGCAAAAACCCCTGACCTGAGGGTTCAGAGGAGTAGCCAAGGAGAGTACAGCTCTTCAGAAGCTGCAAGACAAATGTTCTCTTTCTCTCTGGTTTCACCTTAGTGCGTTGTGTACTGAGAGGACTTATTTGTTCTTGAGATCCAGTGACGCACCAGGAAATCTCATAACACTTTTCACTTAGTGTTTTAACACTAGTTGAGAAATCTTAGTGTTAAAAAAAAAAAAAGATTCAGTCCCGCTATCTAAAGTTGCCAGTTTTTCAGTTTTGTAAATATGAAGGGCTGTTGGAATGGAACTCACAATGTATCAAAAATGATCAGAACAAGATCAACTAAAATTAAACCCTTACGATTTTTAGAGAGTCAGCATGTATTAAGGAATACAAACCATGTATTGGTTTCATTTTTACCAATCTTTTCTTTCATAGAAAGAGGTGAATTACTGTTCAAGTTTCATAAAGGCAGAATAGTAAAATCTGTTAAAACGAAAGATCTGCCCTCAAACTCAAGGATTCTTTACAGTCTCACCAGCCCAGCCAACCAAGTGGGCTTAACTTTTCCCAAGTGTTGACTGCCACCAACAGGAAATCTTTCCATTTTTAGGTACTGTGGGCAATCAGAAAATTCTCTCATATCTAACCAAAATTGTCCTAATTGTTCTTCCATCCACTGGTCTTAGTGCCATCATTTAAAGTTGTGCCTTCTCCAACTGTGGAGTGTTTTTGTTTTTTCCAATTCGTCATAGACGTGTGTGTGTGTGTGTGTGTGTGTAAGACATAAAATCACCACACTTAAATATCATAGCAACATCAAATTGCTGTAGGAGTTTCTAAACTTTTAAGCTCAATTTTTGAATTTATCAGAGAGGTGACAAACAGGTCACAAACCATCTGCAGCCCACATTTTGAGTAGCACTCAAAGATGGGCCTCACAACCTGGCTTGACTTGGGTTCCACCAGAAGCCAACTCTGAGGCAAGGATCCTAAAGCAAATGTGTAGTTTATTCTGGAAATGAAATCATTAAGTACTGGGGATGGAGTAGGGAAGCAGACAGAGCGAGGGAGGAATAAAGTGTGGGTTTTCAAGCCAGTTACCATTGTGGGAGCCACTCCACTGGGAAACTCTGGGAAACAGCGTCATATATACCTTTTATCCCCATCAAGGGGAAAGGAAGATGCGGGTTTTATATACTAAATTCCCGTTTGTTACTGGATGAGAGAAGCTGCTAGGGCCCTAACTTTCTGGTTCTTTTGAGTTTTCCCATATGCTCACTGTACATGCCACCATGGCCGGGGAAAAATCCTGCAGGCAAAGTGTCACAGGTGTTCACAGAAGCAGCTTTCAGCTCACAGGGGTGAATGCCAAGAGGATGAGCGTTCAGTACTAACAACAGCTACGCAATCCAACAGAAAATTGTGCAGCCAGTCTGAACAGTTCACGGCGGGGGGGGGGGGGGGGGGAGGCCCGTCAACATATGAAAAGGCACTCTGCTTCATTCATAAAGAAATGCATGAAGACTCAGCCTGCATTTAAATACCATTTCTCACTTCACAGATGGGCAAGAATCCAAGAGTTTGAGCACACGTTCTGTGGGTGAGGCTGTGGAAACACGCATTCTCAGGCATCACTCTTGGGTGTGCAAACTGGGACTAACCCAAGGAGAGCAGTTAGGCATTATCTTTCAAAATTAAAAATGCAGAGTTAATTCTTACCCAGGGGCCCCACTCCTGAGCATTACAGATATGCCTGCAAGCCTCTGAGATGACAAATAGACATCGCTATTCATTTTTCTTGTTTTTCAAGAACAACATTGTAAAAACAAAATATAGGCAAGAACTCAAGCATTCATCTTCAGGATGGATTAAGTAAACTATGATGATTTCACAAAAAGGAATTCTATGTAGCTGTTTAAAACAAACGAGTCACCTTCTTTATACATATAAAGAAAAAGCTCCAAAATATATTATTAAGCAAAAAAAAAAAAATCAAGGTGCAAAATAACATGTAAAGTTTGATTCCTTTTGTATATGTACATTTGCTGGTATTGCCTAAAGAAACAATGAAAGGATTTGAAAGAAACTAATAAAAAAAAAATCATACCTAAACAGGATGGGGGAACAGAGGAGTAGAAATGAGAGCAGAAGCACTATATATATCATTTTGATTTTTTAATTATATGAATAATTTACCCAATTTTTAAAATAAACTTAATTTAAAAAGTAATTGGTTGTGGGTCCCTGCTAAGTCTTCTCTCGTTCACACTAAACCTCTCCAGCTCCTTCAGTCTCTTCTCTTACATAATTTCCGTATCTTTCATCACCCTGCTCCCTCTTCTTTAGATCTCCTACAAACATTTCAATGTTCCTTTTAAAACCAAAACCAGAACTCCAGATAGGGTGTAGCCAAGTTAGAGTACAATATGACTGTTGTTTCCCTTATTCTGGATCATGAGTCTCTACTAATGTAGTTAAGCATTTATTAGGTTTTTTTTTTTTTTGAAAGTCACATGATATCAGGATCACATCACATAATATGCCTAAATTCTTTTCACATAAAATGTTAAGTCCAGTCTCTCCACCATCTGCCCCACTAGCCCCATCCCTGCCCCCTGTCAGCACTAATACCACCCACTCAACACTGACTGCCACCAATATTTTTAAACTTATGTAAAGCAAAAATAAATAAGCACCCTGTACTATCTTCACAATTATGTAAATCTAAAACTTGTCTTAAAATAAAAGGTTTATTTTTAAAAAACAAACAACCCACTCTATCCTTATTAAAGTTTATCTTATGGAAAGTAACCTATCATTTCAGCCTGAAAGATTTTTTAAATATTAATTGCATTTTCCAATATATGTGCTGTCCACACATTTCTTAAATATAGCTTCCATATCTTTATTTTAGTTTTTAATAACAAGTATAGAGACATTTTAACCATAACCTCCAACTTCACCTACAAGATTTCATAGATTTGGAAACTGAAGCCCAAGGAGGTAAATTAATTTCCGCAAGGTCACACAGCTACATGGTGACAAAGCACAATTAGACAACAGATGATCTTATTCCCAGGCTAGGAGTTTTTCCAGTCCTTTTGGAAGCAAGTGATTCAGTTGAAAATGGTTGTAGATCAAAATCAAAAGGGTCAAAAGGACAGACTGATCAAAACAGGTAGATCTAGTTAGCAATTTTGTACTTTTCAGTAAATGCTAAAGCGGTAAACTACTTTACCTTTAAAAAATGATAGGAGTTGGGCTTCCCTGGTGGCGCAGTAGTTGAGAGTCCGCCTGCCGATGCAGGGGACATCGACCAGGAGGATCCCACATGCCACGGAGCGGCTGAGCCCATGAGCCATGGCCGCTGAGCCTACACATCTGGAGCCTGTGCTCCGCAACGGGAGAGGCCACAACAGTGAGAGGCCCGCGTACCGCAAAAAAAAAAATGATAGGACTTTAGAATAGTATTATCTAATGGTATATTTAGATGGCCTATAATTTTAGAATGCTAAATAATAAAAAATATTATTTTACCTCCTTTCACATTCTCTAAAGTGAGATAATATTAAAATTCTTAGTAGACATTTTAGGAATATCCAACAACAAAAAGTTATCCATTATTTAATCCCTGTTAGGATTTCTCCCCCCCCGTATGAAGGAGACTCTGTCAACCGGCTTTAATATATTGTAAAAGAAATTCACAGTAGAAATATCTCTTTGAAACTGGCTAAATACATCAAGTAGACATCAGTGGCAGCCATGGAGATAGTCACGTCCCTTCAAGAGAATCTACTGCATGGGGACATAGCTGATTGACAGCCTCCAGCTGCCACTCCTTGGAATGCACCACCTCACTCACTGGATTCATGATTCATGTTGCCCTTGGACCACTCCCAGCCAATGACTGTGCATGTCAGAGATACCGGAACCATTACTTCCTCACGCAAGATTCCTCTAATGAGCAACATTTGCTTGGGCATTTCCCATCAGGCCAGCAAAGTGTGTTTCACAACTGCACTGCAATCGGAATCTCTTCCTACCCAATCCTCCCCTTACTTTTGTCTTTTACAGGTGTAAGACTTGTGTGGTGTGAAAGCTATATGAAAGATCCCTCCTCCTTTATCCCGTAAGGCATTTCCTCCAATATATCTCTAATCATATCTTGATGTCTGTTGCTTGGAGGACCTAACTGATAAGCATCATTGGCTGAAAAGTTGCAAAATAGATTATTTTATGATAATATGTCTTGATAATCATATCATTTATTGTGTCCTTCACCCAAATATACCCTTTAACAATTAGTTTCATTGACTATTGTGTATTAAGATAAGGTAGGCATAAATGAGAGAAAACTCTCATCACAGAGTGTGTTAGTAAAGTGCTAAATAGAGCTGGCATCTACTTTCCCAACCTCTAATCCCTTAGTCATAACAGAGAAGATAATATGTTTCTAAAGGCCTGAAGATGTAAAATACCCTTAAAAACAAATATACGAAAGAAAAAAATGTGTTTCTAATTTCACTGAAAGTTGTGAAGCTGATGGTCTCTGAGATGGGCTATGTGTTCAGAAGGTAAGAGGCTTGGGCAATAAAACTTGAAAGTGGCCAAGTCTCAGAGAAAGGTATGGATTTAACCCCTCCTCTGTCCTGAGACTGAGGCAGACAGAGGGATGAGGGCTGTGGAATGAAGCATCACAAATGCTGTGAGACGTCTTGCTGAGTTTGGGTATGACACAAAGGTTTTAATAAGAATCTTTAGCCATTGGAATGAAATGCTCTAAGAAACATCTCTAAGGCCACCCAAAGCAAAGTGCCTAAATTGAGCTAAGTCTTAACAGCAGGATCCTGTACCCAGAGGAGCCAAAATGATGTCAACCACCGAGGGCACAGGGCCAGACTCCTCACCATCTTCAATCACCAAACAGTCCCTGGATTCTGCCTTGATAAAAGAGTGAAGGAGAATAAGTCACTCTATTAATCTGCTATTAGCTAGGTAAGGGGTAACTCCATAAAGAGTTTACTGATTTAGAGAATTAAAGAATTGTAACATTCCTTATTCCCAGGAGTTGTGCAGGAAAAATTACGGAAGGATAGAAAAATGAGAATTGACAAATGTCAAGAATGAACTGGGGAAAAAAGAGCAAGAATTAGAAATAAGGACTGTCTCAAATTACTGAGGAAAAAGGTTATTATAATTATTAGGACAACTAGACACAAATTTGGGAAAAAAATAAAATCAGGTCAGTACTTCATACCAGAATAAATTCCAAATAAATCAAAATTTAAATGTACAATCTAAAAACACACTAAAAGAAAATACGGGAAAATTGCCTTATAAATTGATCTGAAGATAACCTTACTAATTCAAAAACTAGAGGCTATGAGATAAAATATTGATCAATCTAATTATGTTAATTTTCCTTAAAATATTGGCATGACACAAAAACAACACAAGCAAAGTTAAAAGACAAGTGATAAACTGAGAAAATATATTTGTATTTAAAAAGTTAATAATCTTAAAATATTAAGAGCTCCTACATATTGAGAAGAAATAAAATAACAACCTGATAGGAAAGTGGCAAAATATATGAGCAGACATTCACAAAAGAAATGAAAATGGCACCTAAATGTACACAAAGATGCTCAAACTTGCTCTTACTCAGGGAAATGCAAATGAATACTGCCACGAGCTACAAGTTTTCATATATCTGATTGTCAAACATCCAAAAGTCTGACAACATATTCCATTGGCAAGGTTATAGGAAACAGCTGATGAGAATATAAAATGTACAACTCCTCGGCAAAGGAATTTGATAATATCTTTAAAAAAAAATTACTAGCAATCTATCTAGCAATTTCAGTTCTAGGAATTTACCTCCAAAATATTCTGATAAAAATACAAAATGACTTGTATGCAAAATGTATTTTTCCAATGGCTAGATACAGAACAGTATATGTACTATTCTAACATTTAGATAAGAAAAGAGATTGTTAATAGGTACACAAATGTATTATATTTGCAAAAAAAAATCTAATAAAAATGGTTATCACTAGATCAGTGCTTCTTAAACTTTAGTGTACATAAAAATCACCTTCAGAGCCTGACTCCCAAAGTTTCTGATTTAAAAATTCTGAAATGGCGCCCAAGAATTCGCATTTCTAACAAGTCCACAAGTGATGCTGATGCAGCTGTTCTGAAGACCACGCTTTGCCCCCAAACTTAAAACAAATGGAAATAATTGGACCTATCAATATCAAATTCATGACATTATAATACAGGGAATAGATTTATTTATTTATATTTATAGATATAGTGACTTTTGAGTATTTGAGAGTATATCTTAAGTGGAATGAATTCTAATTCCAAACAGCTTCAAATAAATCTTAAACTTAATTCAGTATTTATTAGTAATATTAGTATTATTAATTTGAAACTAGTTTATACACATGCAAATACACACAAACATTTATGCATGAAGTCAAACATGAAAATACACACAAACATTTATGCATGAAGTCAAATAATAGTGTCAATGTTGCTAAGTACTAAAATTACTGGTGTAAGAGAAAAGAGGTTAAAGTTAAAATTCAATGATGTTAAATTTGAATTGAATATTGCTATTGAACATCAGTATTATTGTATGGTTTTGTTTTTTCTGTTCAAAATATATATTCCTTAGCTCAGTGACCACCCAAAAACAAGAGTGCCCCTAGTGCCCACATTTTGGTCTCTAAGTAGTGTTTCCCACTAAAAGGAACCAAAGCTCTATGGTAGAATTCTGATTCCAGATTTGGAGAATAAAATGCATTAAATGGGTTTGTGACAAGTTATGCCAGAAAGCAAGGAGGAAGTCAAAGACTGATGGGACATGTCAGAAGCAAATATAAACAAAGAGGAGCAAATATAAGGGAAGAATCCCACTGGCAAAATACAAGAACAAATTAAAAATAGGGACTGCAATTAATTAATCAGAATTCATGAATTCATTCTATCACTAAAAACACAAAAATGAAAATTAAAAAACAAAACACACACAAGCAAAAATCTAGTTGGTCACCATTGTATTTAGAACATTTCCTTATTTTGAAAACTGACAGTAGAAAGAAAAGAATTAAGCATTTTTCCTTCCTTCTCTGTACTACAGAGTAACTAAAGAGCCCTAGTTGATGAGAGAAAGTTCTTCTCCACAGAAAACACCCAGTTAACAAAAGTTACAAGAAAGAGAAAATTAGAAAACTGCAAATTTGCCTAATGAAAATGCTTTCATCAGTAGATGAAATGGCTAGATGAAAAGATGCTGGGTAATTGTACCATGTCAGCATCACAAAAGTGTGATAACTAGACACTAACACCATATGCTGTCTGTGAAGCACCCAAGACCACAAATGTTTGCTAATAGATGTGAACCTGAATCACTTCAAGCCTTGACTCCTCACTTCAGTTACAGGAAATACAGGAGATAGGGTAACAAGTCAAAAGTCACCAACAGGAAGCAGACAGACAAATCCAGAATATGAAAAATTCTACAGGTTAAGTAACCCAACTTTTTTTCAATAAATTAATGGCAAGGAGGGTATGGAACTACTCTAGATTGAGATTTAACCAAATGCAGAATGTGAACCTTGGGAGTTACTTAACTGAATAAAGCAAATATAAAAAGATATTTTTGAAACAGTTGGAGAATTATAAGTATTGAATGTATTAGACTGCACCAAGGAATTGTTAATTTTGTTAGAGGTGATAATGGTTTCGTGATTTTTTAAGACCATTTTTTAACAGAGCATAGTAATATATGTCAAGGTAAAATAACACAACATTGGGACTTGTCTCAAAATATTTCAGCGAAAAAGAAAAAAAGAATGGATGAAACAGGTGAAGTAAAATGATGATGATTACTGAACCTGGCACGTGAGCATTCATTATACTATCCTTTCTATTTTTATGTATATTTAAATTTTCAAAATATATTTTTAAAAGTAGAATTGGCCCAAAGACCTCTGCCAACTTTTTAAAGTATTTCATGTCACTTTTTCAGAAGTACAATGGAAGATTCTAGATTACGGATAATTACTGCTTTCTAATCACCTAAGAATTTAATCTAAGCCCCACTTATAGAAAGCGCCCTAGAATACAAGTCCAGAAGGAAACCTGGGGCCAGGCCCTCACATTAATCTTCTGAATCTGGACAAGTCATTTAATCTTTTCAGAGCTCATGATCTGTAAAGACTGGAAACTAGACCACTTTATGTCTCATCTTTACCTCCAATCACTAAAAAGTAATATGACTGTACATTTTCAGGTGAGCAGAGGGCACAGAACTGGGTAACAAAAAAAGCATGAAAGTGTAGCTTAACCAGAATAACTTCCTCGAATCCCCATCTGGGAAATAAGTGAGTTAGATTACACTGTCTCTAAGATGTCTCTTAGTTCTAAAATTCTATGAAATGTAAAAACTGTAGCCATAGTCCAGACAAATAATTGAGCGTTTTATATCAAATTCTAGTGGCTGACATTGGTGCTCAGTTTCAGTAAAGCAGTTTTTTCCTTACTCTGGGTAGACAGTATACTTACTAATCAATAGGACAGAAAAACATAGACCAGTTATTTTCCAACTTTCTTATCCCTGGTTCATAATCCATGGCCCATATTAAAGAAAGAGCCTATTAATGATGAAGAGGAAGTAAGTTAACTTTTTTTAGTGTTGTACTGCAGTACCTCAAGAGACACCCAGTGCTGTAACCCCAGACAAATATCCAGGCTCTCGGGGGGGAAAAAAAGTCATGATTAAGACAACAACTGATACTGAACTGGAGAGTGTAGTGTCAGCACTCTAAAGGGAAGATCAAAATTTAAACCTTGGCAAATGATAGATGTCCTTCAGTGTTACATTTGATGAGTTTTCATGGTAGGTGGAAGGGGCGAGGAGAAGCTGTTGGCCATTACTAGGACCAATAAGTGAAAGTCATCAGGAGATACTTTTCACAGAACCTTGAGGATGAGATTGTTCTTCATAAGGGTTACTGCTGCCTGAAGACAGAATGGATCATCTCAGGGGAGGTTAAACTCAAAGTCACTGGATGTTGTTTCACCAGAGGTTAGTGTGTATTTTATAAAGGGATTCCAAGCATCAGAAACAGCATAATTTATAAAATTTTTAAATTATAAATAGTGGAAGTGGGGCTCAAAAAAGCTATTCCATCATTTGTTTAAAGTATTTTTAAGCAGCAGAAATACAGTGAAGGGATCTACATCACTGTAACTACTGTTCTTTATTCATTCGAGAAAATTCCAACTCCCAGTTAATGAAATTTATAGTTGGAAATTCCTATTTGTCTATTCCATATATGAAATAAAGAAGATGGTTGCAGGGCTTCCCTGCTGGTGCAGTGGTTAAAAATCCACCTGCCAATGCAGGGGACACAGGTTCAAGCCCTGGTCCGGGAAGATCCCACATGCCCTGGAACCGCTAAGCCCGCGAGCCACCACTACTGAGCCCGCGTGCCACAAATACTGAAGCCCACGCACCTAGAGCCCGTGCTCTGCAAGAAGAGAAACCACCGCAATGAGAAGTCCGCGCGCTGCAACAAAGAGTAGCCCCCGCTCACCCCAACAAGAGAAAGCCCACGTGCAGCAATGAAGACCCAACGCAACCAAAAAAAGATAATAAATAAATTTTTTAAAAAAAGAGAATGGTTGCAAATATTTTGTTAAATGAGTGAATACTTAAGAACTCAAAACGTGAAATTTCAGAGGGAAAATATGATTCATTCAACAAATTAGTTTTTGAAAGTCAACTATGTGCCAGAAAATGGTAAATTCCCTGTCTTCACGGAGTTTTCATTCTAGCAGGAGGAGACAGTTGATAAACAATTTTTTTTTAATGTCAGATGATCATTATGTTGTACACCTGAAACTAATGTTATGTTATTAAACCTCAATTAAAACATGTCGGGTGGTTAAATTCTATTAAAGAAAAGTAAACCAGACTAAGTGAACAGGATAGGGAGGCTGCTATTTTAGATAGGGTTTCCAGGAAAGCATGTGTCATAAGGTAACCCTGGAGCAGGGGCCTGAAAAGAACTGAGGGGAAAGCCCAGAGAGATGGACGAGCAGGTACACAAGCCCCCGAGGCAGGAGGGTGTTTGGCACTCGTGGAAGAACATGGAGGTAAGCATGATGGGAGCAGGATGAACCAGCAGGGGAACAGATGGAGTCAGGTCACAGGCGTCGGGGCCATTCCGTGAGCAGTCTCTCTGCGAGGGACGTTACTGCAGGGTCTTAAAGGGAGGAGAGACTTGTTTCAAAAGGATCACTCACTTTGCCGGGTGGAGACTGTGACGGAGCAAGGGAAGAAAGAAGACGATAATCCAGGAATGCAATAGCGGTGGTTTGGACTGGAGTGGTCGTAGTGAAAATGGTGAGGCATGGTCAGGTTTGGGAGGAGCTGGCTTGAAGGGAGGAAACTTCATTTTGGACATGTCAAATGTGAAATGCCCATTAGACATCCAGGTAAAAGCATCAGATATGCAGGTAGGTGTACATGTCTGAGAGCTGAACTGGAGACGTAAACTTAGGAGCCCTGGGCATACAGATCTGGAATTGAATGAATCACCTGTGACACGAGCGTATATGGAGAAGAAATCTGGTCTAAAACTGAGATGTGGTGCATCCTAACCCTGGAGGGTGGGAAGATGAGGGAAGGAACCTCCAGTAAAGGAGACGGAGGTAGGACCGGAGGCCACATGAAGAAAGAGTGTCAAGCAGGAGGAAGTGATCACTAGGAGAAGAGCGTCCCTTAAGCTCAACTGATAAAGGCTCAAAACTGACCACTGGATTTGGCAACATGGAAATCACTGGTAACCCTCATAACCCTAATCACTGTATCTCTGAGAATAAAAAAACGTGGCGTGTTCTTAATAAACACTTATTGAATAAATGTAGATATATGCTACAATTCTGAAGTGTTTTTGATTTCAGTAGTTGAGCCTCTTAAAAATACAGAATAAAAGAAGTTATTATATTTCTCTGATTAAGCAAGACAAAGGCACAAAGGAAGAAAAATCTATACAAGTTGCCTAAATGCTAGAGATACTCAAGATTTTTCATACATGATTGAAAACAATCTTTTAATGCTGAATGTTATGTTTATTTAAGTAATTTTTTTGTTAAAAATAAATAAAAGCAAAACTCACTTGAGAGCCTGCAGGAGATAGTAATGTATAGGACTAACATAAAACATTAGCTTCTAAAAGAGCTACAGAAGGAAGCATCCTGCCTCCAGGATGTCTAAATAACCAGAGGTCACAGGGTAGACTTTCCAGATACCTGCTTAGAAATTGGCTTATTTTTTTCAGATCTGTTCCTGTGGTTTTAATTAAGCTAAAGATCATATCAGAGTTTATGCTTGATAAAAGTTATCACATTTTCAACAGCTCTCTAGATTTCTAAATAACAGGTAGAAGACATTAAAATGTTACGGTTTACTTTATGTCATTTCATTCAGTGAAGAAGTTTAACACCAATAATAGGAGATGATGGGGAAATGGGAGAAGTGGAGAATGAGTACAAAATACTAGATATGAAAACCCGTGATGATTTTTCTAAAATATCTTCACACTTGTCTAAATATATTAAGTAATCTGAAAATAGGAATTGGTATTTATGCAGTATCTATTCATTTTTAAAATACTTTTAAATTTTTAAATTAATTTTTACTGGAGTATAGTTGATTTACAATGTTGTGTTAATTTCTGCCATAGAGCAAAGTGAATCAGTTATACATATACATATATTCACTCCTTTTTACATTCTATTCCCATATAGGTCATTACAGAGTATTGAGTAGGGTTCCCTGTGCTATACAGTAGGTTCTTTTTAGTTATTTATTTTATATATAGTAGTGTGTATATGTCACTTCCAATCTCCCAATTTATCCCTCCCCCCTCCTTTCCCCCTTGGTAACCATGAATTTGTTTTCTACATCTGTGGGTAGTATCTATCCACTTACAAGCATTTGAAAACATACTCTACAGGGAACATTAAAAAAATACAAGAAATGATCAACTTATAGCCACCTGATTTTCAAATAATAAACTGTACAGCTCACATTTGTATAAATAGTTTGATTTTAACTAACATTTTCTGAGCATCTTATATGGGACAGAAATTAAAAACAGGTATGCATATAACACCTTCCTTCTTTATGAATTTTTAAACCTAGAGATTGTTTTCTCCCTTAATCCAAGGTAAGAACAGGTTGGTTGAAATTGTTGATTAAAGTGAAGGAAAGTTAAGCAAGTCAACTTTGGGGGTCAGAAAGCCCTTTCATGATTTCCCTGCAGACAGGACAAGAGCAGCATAACATTTTGTGATCTAAAGAGTTAAGAAAATGAAAAAGAAACACAATGCATAAGGGGTAACTGGGTTGACTGGAATATGGACTGGGTATTAGAATTATTCATAATTATTAGGAAATCAATGTTAATTTTGTTACATATGACAATGGTATTATGGTTATATGAGAAAATGTTCTTATTGTGTACAGATGGGTAATAACACATTAAGGAGCAAAATGCCATGATATTATTTATTTACACCACTTCAGAAAAATTAAAAAAGAGAGAGAAGTGAATTGAAAGGGTATCAGCCACTTCTGCCTAATTCAAATGTTTGTCTGCTGTGGAACTTTGATCCATAAAATTAAAGGAATCTTTATCTCTGTCTCCCCAGGCAATGTGTACCCAACTTCTGAGACCCAAAAGGGCAGATTGGAATTATAGTTCAACTGGGAATTAGATGTTTTTAAGTTCCTATCCATACTGAACAGAACCCAATATATAACCTGTCATATAACCCGATTTTTCTCCCATTTACATTGGCCTTCTTTTTGTTTTGCCTTTTACTCCCTCCCCTACCTCTTTTTTAAAAATTTCTAATTTTTCTGGATCTCTATTTTTGAGGACTATATACTATAAGAGCATAACACAGATATTTTGAAAATTTAATCTATTTTATTTGGAGAATTTAATCCATTTAAACTGATTGAGATTGTGATTAATGATATATTTGGATTTATTTCAAATATCTTATTTTGTTCTTTTTGTTTATGTTACTTTGTAATACTCCTTTTTCCCCTTTCTTGCCCTCTGCTGGATTGATGGACTATTTCCTCTCATTCCACTTTTTCCTTCTCCTACTTTGAAAATGATAGTCTATTGGTGTCCTTATTATAGTCAGTACCCTAGAGATTGCAACATGTGTATTTAACTTTTAAAAAGTTTAAAGATAATCAACGTCTTTACTCTCCTTCTAAATAACACAAAGACCAATAATGTTTTTATGCCAGCCGCCACCCCCTCCTCCTTATAAGGTCTTGTCGCTTGATTTATTCATGCTGTTTAGTTATGTACTGTCTCTCACCTCCACACCCACTCTGCTCTGTGCTGAGACTACAAACTGTATTTCCCAGACCTTCTTGCCCACTGACTTCCTATAGTGTTATTAGTAGGGACACAAAAGGGAGGTGAAAGATAAGAGGAGAGGAGAAAAGCATTCCTTCCAATTTTCCAGCTCTAGTCAGCATTGCCCATCAATAACTTTGTTGGTTCAGCTCTCAGCCTTTTTCAGAACTCCCAATACCAGCCTAGGCAGTCTCCCTCAGAGCAGCTAGCAGCCTCCAGGGGCATCCCTCTGAGAAGCCCAAACTGCAGCTGACTACTAAGAGTGGAAATGCCACGCGGATTCTAAAATAAATATAATGTTACAGTGACACCTCGTGGATACTGGCAGGAGAACACTGACCTAAGCATCACTGAAATGTAATATGAGATATACTGTACAAACACCAAAGATATTAGGTATTTGGGAACTTTAAAAAAAAAAAAAAGGTGTCTTAGTTAAGCTAGAAAAAATGAATAACAAACAAACATAAGACAACAGAGAATATAAATCGGTGAAATCACTTTTATATTCCTTGTGCTACAGCATTAGATCATTCCTTTTTTTAAAATTCAATTTAACTGCTCTATTCCATAATATGAATGTACTGCGACTTCTTTATCCATTCTCTTGCTATTTAATTTGTTTTCAGCTAGTATTTTTCTGTTACAAAAAAGATTTTGTTAAACATCATTGTTGTCTCCTTGTGTACATGTGGGAGAGTTTCTTCAAACTATGTACCTATAAGATGAATTTCTGGAACTTAGAATTCTGCAATTTCTAGTAAAGTTGAAAATGTGAATATTCTAAGTTCTAGATCATTCCTTAAGACTAGCTTTCTCCAGTTCACTTTACTGTCATTTTAAATTTCCCAAGTTTAAAGACCGCATTTTTTTTCAAATAACATTGATCCTCACCTTTTCTCAGAATTAAAGTGTTTTTCCTATTCATGATCTATGTTTTCTAGTTATACTCTGTGGATTTATACAATTTTTATTGAAATCTTCAACTTGTCAATCAGAAAAACTGAACTTCTGTAAACTAACTGTTTTTGTGTGAGATGATGAAATTAGCACTGATATAATCATAGTACATCCATAAATTTTTCTAAATTTTCCCTTTTTAAAATAAAATTCTGGCCCACCAGAGCAACAGTCAGCTCTACCCACCACCAGTCCCTCCCATCAGGAAACTTGCACAAGCCTCTTAGACAGCCTCATCCACCAGAGGGCAGACAGCAGAAGCAGGAAGAACTACAATCCTGCAGTCTGTGGAACAAAAACCACATTCACAGAAAGATAGACAAGATGAGAAGGCAGAGGGTTATGTACCAGATGAAGGAACAAGAAAAAAAAACCCAGAAAAACAACTAAATGAAGTGGAGATAGGCAACCTTCCAGTAAAAGAATTCAGAATAATGATAGTGAAGATGATCCAGGACCTCGGAAAAAGAATGGAGGCAAAGATCAAGAAGATGCAAGAAATGTTTAACAAAGACCTAGAAGAATTAAAGAACAAACAAACAAAGATGAACAATACAATAACTGAAAGTAAAACTACACTACAAGGAATCAATAGCAGAATAACTGAGGTAGAAGAACGGATAAGTGACCTGGAAGACAGAATGGTGGAATTCCCTGCTGTGGTACAGAAAAAGGAAAAAGAATGAAAAGAAATGAAGACAGCCTAAGACACCTCTGGGACAACATTAAATGCAACAACATTCACATTATAGGGGTCCCAGAAGGAGAAGAGAGAGAGAAAGGACCAGAGAAAATATTTGAAGAGATTACAGTCGAAAACTTCCCTAACATGGGAAAGGATGTTTATTCATGCTGCTTAGTTATGTACAGTCTCTCACCTCCAAGCCCACTCTGCTCTGTGCTGAGACTATACACTGTATTTCCCAGACCTTCTTGCCCACTGACTTCCTATAGTGTTATTAGTAGGGACACAAAAGGGAGGTGAAAGATAAGAGGAGAGGAGAAAAGCATTCCTTCCAATTTTCCAGCTCTAGTCAGCATTGCCCATCAACAACTTTGTTGGTTCAGCTCTCAGCCTTTTTCAGAACTCCACCCAAGTCCAGCAAGTGCAGTAAGTCCCATACAGCATAAATCCAAGGAGAAACATGCCAAGACACATAGTAATCAAATTGACAAAAATTAAAGACAAAGAAAAATTATTGAAAGCAGCAAGGGAAAAACGACAAATAAAATACAAGGGAACTCCCATAAGGTTAACAGCTGATTTCTCAGCAGAAACTCTACAAACCAGAAGGGAGTGGCATGATATACTGAAAGTGATGAAAGGGAAGAACCTACAACTAAGATTACTCTACCTGGCAAGGATCTCATTCACATTCAATGGAGAAATCAAAAGCTTTACAGACAAGCAAAAGCTAAGAGAATTCAGCACCACCAAACCAGCTCTACAAAACATGCTAAAGGAACTTCTCTAAGTGGGAAACACAAGAGAAGCAAAGGACCTACAAAAACAAACCCAAAACAATTCAGAAAATGGTCATAGGAACATACTTATCAATAATTACCTTAAACATGAATGGATTAAATGCTCCAACCAAAAGACACAGGCTTGCTGAATGGATACAAAAACAAGATCCATATATACACTGTCTACAAGAGACCCACTTCAGACCTAGGGACACATACAGACTGAAAGTGAGGGGATAGAAAAAGATATTCCATGCAAATGGAAATCAAAAGAAAGCTGGAGTAGCAATACTCGTATCAGATAAAATAGATTTTAAAATAAAGAATGTTACGAGAGACAAGGAAGGACACTACATAATGATCAAGGGATCAATCCAAGAAGAAGATATAACAATTATAAATATATATGCACCCTGGGGCTTCCCTGGTGGCGCAGTGGTTGAGAGTCCGCCTGCCAGTGTGGGAGACGTGGGTTTGTGCCCCGGTCTGGGAAGATCCCACATGCCGTGGAGCAGCTAGGCCCATGAGCCATGGCTGCTGAGCCTGCGCGTCCAGAGCCTGTGCTCCGCAATGGAAGAGGCCACAACAGGGAGAGGCCCACGTACCACAAAAAAAAAAAAAAATAATATATATATATATACACACACATATATATATATATATACATATATATATATATGCACCCAACATAGGAGAACCTCAATACATAAGGCAACTAATAACGGCTATAAAAGAAGAAATTGACAGTAACACAATAATAGTGGGGAACTTTAACACCTCACTTACACCAAGGGACATATCATCCAAAATGAAAATAAATAACGAAACAGAAGCTTTAAATGACACAACAGACCAGATAGAATTAATTGATATTTACAGGACATTCCATCAAAAAACAGCAGATTACACTTTCTTCTCAAGTGTGCATGGGACATTGTAGTGGAATAACTGAGGACATTGAAAGGAGACGTGACCCATGAGCCCCCCCTTGGCAAACCGGGGGGCTGGCGAATAAGCCAGGACTGCAGGCAGTCCTGGATACTTTGGGCACTGATCCATGAAATGACCTCAGTATAATCAGAACACAAGGAAACGTCCTTGTGCTACTTTAGTATAATCAGAATGATGGGAACACAAGGAGATGTCCTTGTGTTGCTTCTGAGCTCAAGGACGAAGCAAGGCATGTCTTCAAGAAAGCCCACTGTTGCTTGTCTAATCAATAAAAGCATATGTTGCTGCTTTGACATTTCTGAAATGTTAAAATTTTAAGTCTTAAGATGTAAACATAGATAATGCTTAAATAAAAGCTACCACAGCAGGACAGACGGCACTGTTTTGCCTGAGCAAGCGGCAGCCCTCTACTGCTGTGTTTCGGCAAAATTCACCTCGTGTGATGAGCTTACTTTCGGCCCTGTCATAAGAAAACTACAACATTGATAAATCACAACGTGGGTCACAAATCAAGCCTCAGTAAATGTAAGAAAATTGAAATCATATCAAGCATCTTTTCTGACCACAACGCTATGAGATTAGAAATCAATTACAGGGAAAAAAACATAAAAAACACAAACACATGGAGGCTAAACAATACATTACTAATTAACCAAGAGATCACTGAAGAAATCAAGGAGGAAATCAGAAAATACCTAGAGACAAATGACAATGAAAACACGATGATCCAAAACCTATGGGATGCAGCAAAAGCAGTTCAAATAGAGAAGTTGATAGCTATACAAGCCTACCCCAAGAAACAAGAAAAATCTCAAATAAACAATCAAACCTTACACCTAAAGGAACTAGAGAAAGAACAAACAAAACCCAAAGTTAGCAGAAGGAAAGAAATCATAAAGATCAGAGCAGAAATAAATGAATAAGAAATGAAGGAAACAATAGCAAAGATCAATAAAACTAAAAGCTGGTTCTTTGAGAAGATAAATAAAATTGATAAACCATAAGCCAGACTCATCAAGAAAAAGAGGGAGAGGACTCAAATCAATAAAGTTAGAAATGAAAAAGAAGTAACAACACACACTGCAGAAATACAAAGCTTCCTAAGAGACTACTACAAGCAACTCTTTGCCAATAAAATGGAAAACCTGGAAGAAATGGACAAATTCTTAGAAAAGTATAACCTTCCAAGACTGAACCAGGAAGAAAGAGAAAATATGAAAAGACCAATCACAGGTAATGACATTGAAACTGTGATTAAAAATCTTCCAACAAACAAAAGTCCAGGACCACATGGCTTCACAGGTGAATTATATCAAACAGTTAGAGAAGAGCTAACACCCATCCTTCTCAAACTATTCCAAAAAATTGCAGAGGAAGGAACACTCCCAAACTCATTCTATGAGGCCAACATCACCCTGATACCAAAAGCAGACAAAGATACTACAAAGAAAGAAATTACAGACCAATATCAATGATGAATATAGATGCAGAAGTCCTCAACAAAATACTAGCAAACAGAATCCAACTACACATTAAAAGGATCATACACCACGATCAACTGGGATTTATCCCAGGGATACAAGGATTCTTCAATATACACAAATCAGTCAATGTGATACACCATATTAACAAATTGAAGAAGAAAAACCATATGATCATCTCAATAGATGCAGAAAAAGCTTTTGAAAACATTCAACACCCATTTATGATAAAAACTCTCCAGAAAGTAGGCATTAAGGGAACCTACCTCAACATCATAAAGGCCATATACGACAAACCCACAGGAAACATCATTCTCAATGGTGAAAAACTGAAAGCATTTCCCCTAAGATAAGGAACAAGACAAGGACGTTCCCTCTCACCACAATTATTCACTATAGTTTTAGAAGTCCTAGCCATGGCAATCAGAGAACAAAAAGAAATAAAAGGAATAAAATTGGAAAAGAAGAAGTGAAACTGTCACTGTTTGCAGATGACATGACACTATACATACAGAATCCTAAAGATGCCACCAGAAAGCCACTAGAGCTTATCAATGAATTTGGTAAAGTTGCAGGATACAAAATTAATGCACAGAAATTTCTTGCATACCTATACACTAATGATGAAAAATCTGAAAGAGAAATTAAGGAAACACTCCCATTTAACATTGCAACAAAAGGAAGAAAATACCTAGGAATAAAACTACCTAGGGAGACAAAAGACCTGTATGCAGAAAACTATAAGACACTGATGAAAGAAATTAAAGATGATACAACCAGATGGAGGGATATACCATGTTCTTGGAATGGAAGAATCAATATTGTGAAAATGACTATACTACCCAAAACAATCTACAGATTCAATGAAATCCCTATAAAATTACCAATGGCATTTTTTACAGAACTAGAACAAAAAATCTTAAAATTTGTATGGAGATACAAAAGACCCCGAATAGCCAAAGCAGTCTTGAGGGAAAAAAATGGAGCTGGAGGAATCAGACTCTCTGACTTCAGACTATACTACAAAGCTACAGTAATCAAGACAATATGGTACTGGCACAGAAAAAGAAACATAGATCAATGGAACAAGATAGAAGGCCCAGAGATAAACCCACGCACCTATGGTGAACTAATCTATGACAAAGGAGGCAGGGATGTACAATGGAGAAGACAGTCTCTTCAGTAAGTGGTGCTGGGAAAACTGGACAGCTACATATAAAAGAATGAAATTAGAACACTCCCTAACACCATACACAAAAATAAACTCAAAATGGATTAGAGACCTAAATGTAAGACCAGACACTATAAAACTCTTAGAGGAAAACATAGGAAGAACACTCTTTGACATAAATCACAGCAAGATCTTTTTTGATCCACCTCCTAGAGTAATGGAAATAAAAACAAAAATAAACAAATGGGACCTAATGAAACTTAAAAGTTTTTGCACAGCAAAGGAAACCATAAACAAGACGAAAAGACAACCCTCAGAATGGGAGAAAATATTTTCAAATGAATCAACGGACAAAGCATTAATCTCCAAAATATATAAACAGCTCATGCAGCTCAATATTAAAAAAATAAACAACCCAATCCAAAAATGGGCAGAAGACCTAAATAGACATTTCTCCAAAGAAGAAATACATATGGCCAAGAAGCACATGAAAAGCTGCTCAGCATCACTAATTATTAGAGAGATGCAAATCAAAACTACAATGAGGTATCACCTCACACCAGTTAGAATGGGCATCATCAGAAAATCTACAAACAACAAATGCTGGAGAGGGTGTGGAGAAAAGGGAACCCTCTTGCACTGCTGGTGGGAATGTAAATTGATACAGCCACTATGGAGAACAGTATGGAGGTTCCTTAAAAAACTAAAAATAGAATTACCATATGATCCAGCAATCCCACTACTGGGCATATACCCAGAGAAAACCATAATTCAAAAAGACACATTTACCCCAGTGTTCATTGCAGCACTATTTCCAAGAGCCAGGTCATGGAAGCAACCTAAATGCCCATCGACAGACAAATGGATAAAGCAGATGTGGTACATATATACAATGGAATATTACTCAGCCACAAAAAGTAACGAAATTGGGTCATTTGTTGAGACGTGGATGGTGCTAGAGCTGTCATACAGAGTGAAGTAAGTCAGAAAGAGAAAAACAAATATCGTATATTAATGCGCATATGTGGAACCTAGAAAAATGGTACAGATGAATCGGTTTGCAGGGCAGAAATTGAGACACAGATGTAGAGAACAAACGCATGGACACCAAGGGGGTAAAGCCTCAGTGGGGTGGGGGTGGGGGTGTGATGAATTGGGCGATTGGGATTGACATGTGTACACTGATGTGTATAAAATTGATGACTAATAACAACCTGCTGTATAAAAAAATTTTTTAATTAAATAAATAAATAAAATTCTGGTTTTTAATAACCTTCTATTACTATTTGTGATGTGTGTGCCAACTACCATTTTAACAGAATTAAATCACTTTTTAAATTTTTTATTTAGTTTTTTATACAGCAGGCTCTTATTAGTCATCCATTTTATACACATCAGTGTATACATGTCAATCCCAATCTACCAATTCATCACACCACAACCCCCACCTGTCGCTGCTTTCCCTCCTGGGTGTCCATGTTTGTTCTCTACATCTGTGTCTCAATTCATGTTTTAAAATTAAATTAATATGGAAAGAAATTTAGTAGACTAACATATTAGAAAACAAGAGACTTAGTTTGCAGCCCTAAATTCAAGTGTAGCCTTCCTATTTATTAGAGACCGGGGGAAATTACTTCAGTTTAATTAGCCTGAATATAATCATCTGTAAGATGGGGATTAAAAACATGACTCACAAATCTTAAAATATTGACTAGGAAAATGAACAGAAAATATGTATTATAAAGTATTATACAGATACAAGGAGTCGAAAAACATGTATGTATTATGTTTAGTATCTTTACTCATGAGTCTACTTATTTTTGAATTTTGTCTGAAAGAAATTTAAAGTAGCCCATTGCATGCATCTGGCAAACAATGATTACTGAGGGTCTAGTTTTTGCAAGATACTTTGAGAAGATGAATAATTCCCAGTGATCGCCTTTGAAGTTTTATAATTTTTTTGAGGATTCACATACACTTAATAAGCTAAATTACAAAAAAAGAGATTTAACTAATCCTTAGGTGTCATCACGGAAGAAGAGTTCAGCTGAGTTTGGGGTAGAACATAGATGAGGAGGGACATTTATTGATGAAAAAATGGTGTGAACAAAGGAATACTTTGATTTTCCCTGTCGCAGTATTTACTGTTAATAAACATTATTATTAACTTTTGGCTCCTAACTATATGATCCTTTAACATACTGTTTTTGTTCCTAACTATAACTTTTGGCTCCTATTTAATTGAGGATGCATGTTCAATTAGACTTGGTCAATGATTTTTTCTTCTCTTTTTCTTCTAGTCTTGCATTGTTTTTATCATATTGCCTTTCTTTAAAAATGAACTGCATAGCATCTCATTTTTTTCCATGTTTTGCAATAGTTTGTATAAAGTGTGAATAATCTGTTATTTGAAGATTTAGTGAAACATGTCATTTGAGCATGGCAGAATTTTGCAATATCATTAATTTTTCTTTTGTGATAATTCCTCTGTTCAAATTTTCTACCTCTTCTTCAGTCTATTTTGCCCAAATGTATTTCTTTAAAATTATCTGGATTTCTAGTTTTTCAAATTTATTGTTAGCATAGCTGCAATAATGCTGTACAATAAACCACTCCAAACTTAGTGATATAGGCAACATTTAATCCAGCTCACACACCTGTAAGACAGTTGGACACTGGCTAATCTCTGGGCTCGGCTGGGCTTGGCTCCATATCTGAGGGTATGTCTCATAACCTTCTTGGACCAACTGGCTACACAAGATGTTGTTCCCATGGTGATGGCAAAAGTACAAGTTGGATAAGTGGAAATAGGTGATGCCTCTCAAGGCCCAGATTCAGGACTGGAACACTGTCAGTTCTTGCTCATCAACCTAAGTAAGTCACATGGTCCAGCCCTGTATCAAGAATGGAGGTGGATATACTCTACTTTACCAGGAGGAACTGCAAATTTACGTGACAAAGCTTACTGGTTTAAGAAGGGGTAAAGAATTAAGAACAATTATACAATCCACCATAAATTGTGTTAAAATGTATATTCCTCTTTTTTGCAGGGGGGGCTCCCATCGCTCTCTCCTCTTTGGTAAATCACACCCAAGAGTTTTCTACAATATTAGATTCCTTAAATAACTGACTTCTGATTTTATTAATGAATTCAAATTAATTTTTTGGTTTGTTTTATCTTTGTGGTCTATTGCATGGTCAATTTTCAAAGATATTCTATGTTGAAAAGAATGTGCATTCCTGTTTGCTGAGTGCACAGTAGTCTGTGTATTAGATTCTGCTTGTTGATGACGTCAGTGTAGCCTTCTCTATTCTTATTTTCTGCCTAATTGATCTTTTACTGTCTGTGAGAGATGTGTAAAAACTGCCAGCAGGCTGTACTAGTCCATTCCTCCTTGTAGCTCTATCTGTTTTGTTTCATGAAATCTGAGACCGTACTGTTCCTGCATAAAAGTTAATGACTACTAGGCATTCTTGGTAATCTGGGGTGTTTTTTTCCAATGTGAAATAGCATTCTTTAGACCTTTTATCTTGGGAGGTAAGTGAGAACATAAGCTGGTTTTTACTCAGAGGCACTAACTAGTGCTCTTGGGTATCCGTACTGAAAGCTGTGCAGGGTATGGAGACCTAAGAGATGCCAAACATGGCCTAGAGAATCAAGTGGAAGAAACCTTTCAAACCACATAGAAAAAAGAAAAAAAAAAAAAAAAAGGAGAGAGAGACACACACAAATTCATGAAGGAAAATATTAGAGAATTAGAGCGTAAATCCATGTAATATGCAAACAAACATTCCAGAAACAAAAGAAGGAACAGGTTATAATTAAAGAAATAATAGAAGAATTTTTCCCAGGGCTGAAGGAAGACCTCGACAAGATCCAGGAAGGACTGATTTAACACATATATACACTATGGAGAACAGTATGGAGGTTCCTTAAAAAACTAAAAATAGAGCTACCATATGATCCAGCAATCACACTCCTGGGCATATATACGGAAAAGACAAAAAACTCTAATTCTAAAAGATACATGCACCCCAATGTTCACAGCAGCACTATTTAAAATAGCCCAGACATGGAAGCAACCTAAATGTCCATTGACAGATAAATGGATAAAGAAGATGTGATATATACATATAGATATATAGATATAGATATAAAATGGAATATTACTGTTATAAGAAAGAATGAAAAATAATGCCATTTGCAGCAACATGGATGGACCTAGAGATTATCATACTAAATGAAGTAAGCCAGACAAAGAATGACAAATAGCATATGATATCACTTATATATGGAATGTAAAAAAATGATACAAATGAACTTATTTACAAAACAGAAAGAGACTCATAGACATAGAAAACAAATTAATGGTTACCAAAGGGTAAGGGTGGGATAGGGATAAATTAGGAATTTGGGATTAACAGTTACACACTACTATATATAAAATAGATAAACAACAAGGACCTACTGTAGAGCACAGGAAATTATATTAAATATCTTTTAATAACCTATAACAAAAGAATTTGAAAAAGAATATATAAATATCAATACCTATATATGTGTGTATATATATATAGCTGAATCACTTTGCTGTACACCTGAAACACTGTAAATCAACTACACTTCAATAAAAAATAAAAATAAAGTATATACACACACACATATGTATGTATATACACACTTCACGGTACATTCTACAAATTCCTAAACTCCAAGGAATAAGGGAAAATCTTATAAGCATTCAGAAAGGAGAAACGAGTTGCCTATTGATAAGATTGGCAATGAACATCTCATCTGCAATGTTAGAAGACAGATGGGCATCCAAAGACCAGTGAGAGAAAAGTCCTGGAGCCCAACTATCCCATGTCACACATATCAATAGATTTGTGGCCATGCAAGGATTCAGAAAATATATCTGATTTAAGGAAAGACTCAAGGAAAGATTCCCAACAATAAATGAATGTGAATAGAATAGTTAAAATACGGGCCTATGAAGAAGAGAGGAAGAGAGTAGTAAGCAATGTACTTTGCAATGTAACTGAACTTAAATTTAAATGACTAATGATAAACTGGGGATACAAAAAAATAAGTAAAAATAGGGAGCATTGCAATATAAAATTAAAATTATAATAAATTTATTAAATAAATACAGTTCAATAAAATTAAAATTTTAGTCTCTCATTTCACACGCTCAATAGCCACATGTGATTATTGAGTATGGTATTGTATGACACAGATACAGAATATTTCCAGCACGGCAAAAAGTTCTATTGAACAGCTGTGGTTCCAATTCATTATTACCCACAATGTGCCAGGAACTGGTTAAACACTTTACATGCGAGCGCTAAAACATCAGTGATGTAAGTTTTACTATTCCTTTAAAATACTATAGTTACACGATTAAGCGGGCTTTTACTCTGGGCAGTTAGAGAAAAGGGGTGTCTTTTACTCCCAAGTGAAGATTCTAGTCTTCAAATTCTTTCCCATCCATCTTAAGAAAATAGAAATAATACTTCTTAGTTATATATGTTGTTATAAACAATCATTTCCACATACTTGGAGATCTGAGTTCTCTCTAAGGCAGAGATTTTTAAATCATGAAGTGACACACTCAGATGAGAGTGAAAAGAAAGCTGAGACCTTAATCTGGCAAAGGTTACTGCTCATTTCTTCCTGATATGTTAGACCTGTCAGCAATTCAACTGCAGGAAATGGTGAAAGAATGACAGTTACTTATCTAGACTATTTCTTTCACCACTTCTCTGAGAATGTTCTGGATGCCACACGCAGTACCTTATGTTAACTTCTCTCCAGGGGCAGAGAGTGTCCACGTTGTCTTTTGTCTTCAAAGTATGAATACAGATGGATAGGGGAAGGTACACCACAAAAAATCAAGACCCTCTCTGAGAGGTATATTCAGATAATGCCACAACTTTCATTGGAAGAGTCAAATATTTACATCAGGCTAGGCCAGCCCTTCAACGGCTTGAGCCATGTACCTTCTCCCAGGCTTGGTTTCTTCATCTGTAAAACAACATGGTTGGGAAGTTGATCACAAAGGCTTCTGTGATTCCAGTGACTTTCCAAAATGACTATGACCCATAGCCTATCTAGAAACCTCCTATAATCAGCCATCAAAAAGAATGAAATAATGCCACTGGCAACAATGTGGATGAACCTAGAGATTATCATACTCAGTACTACTATATGTGAAATAGATAAACAACAAGGTCCTACTGTATAGCACAGGGAACTATATTCAATATCTTGTAATAAACCATAATGGAAAAGAATATATATAACTGAATCACTTTGCTGTACACTGGAAACTAACACCACATTGTAAATCAACTGTACTTCAATTCAAAAAATAATAAATAAATATAAACCTCCCATAGCTCTCTCCCTGACCCACACTGCTGCCAGGACCCTCAATCATTGTGGTACAGCTGCATAACTCTCACAGTCTTTTGCTAGGACTTAGTAAATTGTTAGGACAAATAACACAGTGTTCCAGCTCCCCAGGCTGTCCATACCAGTTAGGAATCCCTCTTCTAACTATATAGTTCGGGTGCTCTGTTGCTGAGTTTCTTTAAATGACGTGAGGATTTTAGTGTCCATATCTAGGATTCTGTGATTTGAAGGCATAGGAATAAGATAAGAACGAGTTCATATTTCACTGGGGTTTTTATTTGGTTCAAAATTAAAACAGACACAAAGATTGGATTCTCTCGCTCTGAACTATTTCTTTGATGATTTGTGTTCTTGCCCAAGGCTGATTCTTATAAACTTTGGAGGGTTTTTCTACCCCTAAGATTCTTCTCTGGCAGCCCCTCTTCTGCCCAAATTCCTCAGGAAGCGGCACAATGATGGGGAAAATGTAAGCTTGGTTTAGCATCTTTGTAGTTTGTTTACATTTTAAACACCCATGCTTTAGAGTTGGATAAACCCATTGGGCTCAAGACCTGGTCTGTAACCTTGGGGAAGTTACCCATACCTCAATTTCCTCATCTATAAAATGTGGATAATTGCATCTCTTTTCCAAGGTGATGTTCTTGAAGTGCAACCATAGGGAAGTACCTAGGCCAACACTTGGCACAAACCAAGAACTTAGTAAAGCTGCTCTTTTCTCTCACTCTCCACTTTCACCCCTTCCATGGGAATAAATATCAAAACCATAAAAGTAAATTGTCTGTATTCAGCTCTATTCTTGTAGAGTTCTTATTGAATCTTTATTTTTTCCTGATTTTTTTTTTTAGGCTTGGCAATACTCAGCCATAAATAAAGAACCCACGTTACATGAATAACATTTAAAAGCTAGCTTTGCATCCAGCTTTGTCATGGTGCACGCCCCTGGCTGCCACTACAAAGGGCAAGACTGAGACCAATGAGTCAGAGTTTCAGAGTTTTCCTTTTGACCATCTTACTGGAAGCCACTCTATACATAGGATCCTACCCCAGGGAGGTCAGCATTTCTCAGGGTAACTCAGCCACCAGTACCTATAAGCTTTATCTTGAAACCAATAATCATTTGCTAACATGCTATTCTCCCAGAGTCATAAACCAGAATCCTGGAGGGGTTTGCAACAGTGTTTGCGGTTTGCAACAATGGTTGGCAAACTACTGCACAAGGGACCAATCTGGCCCACTTCCTGCTTTTATACACCTGGGACCTAAATGATACATACTTCTTTTAATAATTGAAAAAATAAAATAAAGAGTAATATTTCATGACATATGAAAATTATATGAAATGCAAATTCTGGTGTCCATAAATAAAGTTGTACTGGAACAAAGCCACAGCCATTCATTTGTGTATTGTCTATGGATGCTTGCATGGTACAGGGGCAGAACTGAGTAGTTGCCACAGAGACTGTACGTCCCACAAAACCTAATTTATTTACTATCTGGCCCTTTACAAAGTTTGCTGCCCCCTGATACGGGGCACAGACTCCAGGAGCCAGACAGCCCGGTAGCATAATTCAGCTCTGGGCAAGTTCTCTCACCTCCTCTGTACCCTCAACTGGATAAAGAGGATGATAACAGCATCCATCTCATGGGGTTTTATGAGGATTAAGCAAATATATAAAGCGCTTAGAAGAGGGTCTGGCACATATTAAGTACTATATATGCGTCTATTACTATTAGTTGCCACAATTTCTTGCATAGACTAAAGCAGCAGCAGCTTACCAATTTGTTAGCAATAATTGTGAGAATTTCATTTGTAGCACTCCATTAAATTCAATTCTTTAGCAGCGGGGCAGTAGGAAGGTGTTAAAGACAACTGAAATGACAATGAACATAGATGTTTTTCCACAAAACTAATTCTGCATTCTTACAAATATTTTTTATGCTATATACTTCTTTCAAACTTGAGTATTGAAGGAACTTACACTCAACTTTGAATTCAGCCCTCACCCCTATTCCTTATAGTTGGAAAACACAGACTTCAAAACCGAGGCTAAGGAACAGAATAGAGAGCCCAGAAATAAATCCATGCATATACAGTCAACTGATCTTGGACAAGAATGCCAAAATTACACAATAGAGAAAGGATGGCCTCTTCAACAAATGGTGCTGGGAAAACTGGATATCCACATGCACAAGAACGAAATTGGACCCCTATCTTACACCATACACAAAAATCAACTCAAAGTGGATTAAAGACTTAAATGTAAGACCTAAAACTTCTAGAAGAAAACTTAGGGGGAAAGCTTTGTCACATCGGTCCTGGCAATGATTTCATGGCTATGACACCAAAAGCACAAACAACAAAAACAAAATAAATAAGTAGGACTACATCAGACTAAAAAGCTTCTGCACAGCAAAAGAAACAACAGAATGAAAAGGCAACCCATGGAATGGCAGAAAATATTTGCAAACCATATATCTGACAAGGAGTTAGTCTCTAAAATACATAAGGAACTCCCGCAACTCAATGGTAAAAAAACCCAAAATAACCCAATTTAAAAATGCGCTAAAAACTTAAATAGACATTTTTACAAAAGAGACATACAAATGAACAGCAGGTATATGGAAAAATGTTCAATGTCACTAATTATCAGGGAAATGCAAATCAAAAGCACAATGAGATATCACCTCATACCTGTCAGGATGTCTATTATCAAAACAAAAACAATAGACAATAAGCGTTGGCAAGTACTTGGAGAAATTGGAACTCCTGCACATTATTGGTGGGAGTTAGAAATGGTGAGGCTGCTATGAAAACAGTATGGAAGTTCCTCAGAAAATGAAAACTACCATATGATCTAGCAACCCCACTTCTGGGTATATATTCAAAATAATTAAAAACAGGATTTCAAAGAGATTTTACACCCATGTTCACTGCAACATTATTCACAGTAACCAAGATGTGGCAGCAACACAAATGTCCATCTATGCATGAATGGATTTTTAAAAATGGAGTATGTACATACAATACATTGTTATCTAGCCTTAAAAAAGAAGGAAATCCTATAATATTTTACATGATTGAACCTCAAGGACAGTATGCTAAGTGAAACAAGTCAATCACAAGAAGACAAATATTGCATGATTCTACTTATATGAGGTATCTAAAGTAGTCAAACTCAGAGAAACAAAGTAGAATCGTGGTTGCCAGGGGCTGAGAGGAGGAAATGGGGAGTTGTTCACTGGTATAGATTTTTAGTCATGTGAGAGGAAACGTTCTGGAGATCTTCTGTACAACACTGCATGCTTTTAACAATAGTGCATGGTACACTTAAAAATTCGTTAGGCTGGTAGATCTCATGTTGTGCTCTTACCACAATAAAAAATAGTAGGGAGAAAAAAACCCAAAACTCTACATAGGCCAAAGGACTCATATGTCTAATCTACGTTGATGATGGCTGTGGTATTTGAAAACAGTAATCAACTTCCTGAATCAAACACAAAGCAAGTAATACATAGTTTACTTGATATAAGACAACAAGGACTATTAGAATTTTCTCACAATTCAGGACTTTGGTTTTTAGCATTTGGGTATCCAAAAGGAGAACTTGAGAGGGAAGTTTATACATGAGTAAAACAATGACCCTAGTGAGAACAAAAACCAGGAACTCAGTACGGAGGAACTCGGTCCACCACGGTGAACAAGCACAGTACCTCGCACAGCGGGTGCTCCAATATTTGTTAAATGTTCATGACTCATTCAATTTTTCTGTGCAACCCCCATAGCAAATACTGCGAATCTGGCTCGTTATTGCATTTCTTAAAACGTTAAAATTCAGAAAAACATTCTGCGTGACTGAAATTACATGAAACAAAACCAAACAAAAATCTCACATCTGAATTGCTTCAAACTGTTTAGGTGAAAAAGAAAACTGCGTGAAGTAAAGAAAACCGTTTCCTGAATCAACTGAGTCAAGTTCCAAGTTCCAGCTCTCTCACCCTCCTGAATATTTACCAGCACACTCTCAGCTTGCGCTAAACTTTTCTTGCATAAAAAGCAGCTGAGTAATTTTGGAGAATGGGATTGTTTTGCCTAAATCATCCAGATAATTCAAACAACTCAATTTCTAATAACAATCTGGGCGAGGCTGCCCTGCCCAGTAAATGCTCTCTATACTCCCCAGGCCACAGCCTAGTCACACCCAGCTTAGCCAGGAGATGACAGTATCCCCTAGAAAGGAAACACGCCCTTATTGTTCAGTGATAAGTGCAACCATCAGCCAACGCTCCCCCGCCCTCTGTTCCTCGAGTTTATTCCAGTTTCCCGAGGGCGCTTTCAAATTTTGATTTTTCGCCTACGTCTCCTTTCCCCGAAAGCATCTAAGAGCTGCCCTAAAGCCTTCAGCCCCTTCCCCCAATACCGCACTCTGCTTAGAGCCCTAGGCCTGTCCAGTAAAGTTATTTAAAATAAAAAGCGTAACAGAAGATGTCCAAGCAGGAAGAGAAAAAGAATACCCCGGGAACTGGGTTAGTGTCGGAACGTTCCATTCGTTTCGAAGGGAGGAAAGTCCCAGGTGCGAATTGTATCGCGGGTCTGAAGTCACTTACCGGACCTCCGATTCATCAGGGCCTGAGTACATAAAACACCAAAGACCGGGCGGAGCGCAGGAAGGGGCGAGGGGCCGGAAACGGAGCCAGGCAGGGCCGGCGGGCCTGAAGCGCGTCCCCCGTGGGCTCCGGTGGTGCGGCCCGAGGCGGCCGCGGCGGGGAGGCGGGAGGCGCAGGGCTGAGGCACAGAGGGCAGCATGGCGTACCCCGGGCACCCTGGCGCCGGCGGCGGCTACTACGCAGGCGGGGTGAGTGCTGCCCTCCCGGGCTCGCGGCCGGGGTGCGACCCCTGGACGCCGGGGGCGCCGAGAGGCCACACGTGGCGACTCCGCCGGGGCGGCTCCCGGGCGCCCCCGCCCTGCCAGCCGCCTCTCCCCAGGCCCCTGCCGACCGGCCTCTGTCTCAGCGCCCTCTTTCCCTCTGTCCCTTCTCCCCTCGGCTGGCTGTGCGGGGCCGGGGCGCGGGTGGTTTTGACCCAAGAAGCCCACCCTGTGACTCCCGGATCCGCGGCGTGAAATCGTGCACATGGGCTGTTGCCTTCCTCTCCGCCTTCCCTGAGAGCAACAGCCATTTTAATCTAGAATGGTCCTGCCGTTCACTTCTCCCTCTCTGAAAGAAAGTGGGAAAAACAGGAAAGTCAGGGAAAGTCCGTTAGAGTCAAAGACCTCCGGGAGGAAGGCCGCCTCGCCCTGCGTCAGGGATGCGCGTCGTCGTGGGAACTGTTTCCAAAAGAGAAAGTTCCCTCGCCTTGACACACCTCACCCCTCCCGAGGCTACACCTGTTTCAAAACGCTTTAAAAATACCGTAAACGCTAGAAAAATGTAAGTTGCATGCCCAGGTTGCGTTTATCTCAGTAGCCTGCGGGTTAATGGGGGTTTGTAAAGTTGCTTCACTTACACTGATGTCACTGTCAAGACTACTCATTTTGATGCTAGCTGCCGGTTTTTAAATTATAACGGGGTGAGAATGGGAGAAAGGGGAGGAGTGATTGCAGGTAGAGAATTCCGGGTGGCAAACGACTGACAGCGAAGGCCTGGCAATTGCCTGGCTTTGCATGAGGCACTCAGTGGTGAAAGAATAAAACTTGGTCAGCGGAATGATGCATTTGTTTCCTGTCTTACAGTATGGAGGGGCTCCCGGAGGGCCTGCGTTTCCCGGACAAACTCAGGATCCGCTGTATGGTTACTTTGCTGCTGTAGCTGGACAGGTTAGCTTTTCCCTTTAACATTAAAGGACTGTCAGATTCTACATTTGTATTAACCTTAGTTCGAGTGGCACAGAAAAACAGCCTTTCCTCTGGAAAAGAATTCCTTTGCTTCCGCACAAGAAAAAAAAAAAAGAGAAGTTCACAGGCAGTTACTTATTTTTGAATATTCAGAACAAATAAGGACAAAGGGTTACTCGTGTTTATGTTACTTTCAGAACTAAACTTGTGATTGAATTAGGGTCAGATTCAACAGAACAGGCTAGTATAAATGTGCTTTGAAGATATGTAAGGAAGAAAGATGTCTTTAGAACTGAATTGTCAGGGTCCATAGTGGTTTCCAGAGAAGAAATACCAGATCTGCTGAACGTTAAACCCTTCTTTGTACAATTAAAAGCATGTGGTACTAGTAATTCTGTAGCCAGATTCTAGGGGACACTTCCTCTGGGTAGAGTTTGATTGTTAATCAGTTACCCCCTTAGGAAATAGGTATGTATGGTAAAAACCCACCAGCTTCAAAATAAGAAAGGTACTATATTCTTCTTACTATCAGGAAGTTAATCTTCTGAACAGTTTAGTTCCTCTTTGATGCAGATGCTGTTACCAGGTCACATCTTTCATGTCCTTATCAGGTGTTGTTGTGGTCTGTTGACCCAGAGAGAGAACTAAGGTCAGCACCCCAAGACCATTCACTTCTTTACATTCTAAGTCATATGACAGGCGGTAGTGCATCTTGAGGGAGGCCCCTTCCCCAGCTCCCAGGTCAGTGAATGTATATGGTAAATATACTGTTGGTATAACCCAAACATGTCCAGAGGGGGTGTCTGTGCTTATGAATTCAGCTTAGCTTTGTTTTGATCAAAAGCTAGAAATAACACGATCTGAATGTGAAAATGCCTTAGACTATTATGGAATTACAGCCACCTTTTAGAATAGCACTCTAAGAAATACCATTTGAGAAACACTGGAAAATTGAGTCTAAAACTGAAAGAGCTGCCCCTTAAGTATCTGCTTCATCTGTTAGTGATCAGTATCTTTGAAACCACAAGACACGGCAAAGCTCAAGACTCCTTATTCTTAGATTGCCTGTGCCTGCAGCCATGTAAGTGACCCCCCCTGCTTAGCTTTCAGCAGCCCTGGCCTGCAGCAGCATGCCCATCGTTTTTCACATTATTGATCATGCCCCTCGTCTAGAACATATAATAGTCATGGACTTGAGGATTGAGGTATTTTATTTTAAAATCCCTATAAATAACATGTATCTAATTCTGACCTAGGTCAGCCAGTGAATAAGCACGGGGAACCTCTGTCTCCCAGGTATAATCGTGATCCAAAAAAAAAAACAGTTCATCACATCATAAGCAAAGGTGATCACAGAGGACGCTTTCTGTGGGAACCAGACTTTTCATTTACTGATGTCATCTGTGTACCCTGCTCTCCACACACCCTGACAAAAAAAAGCTAGAAAGAGTAATAAGACTTTTAATCAACTACATAAATAATTTTAAAATGCTTGCTTTGGCAGATTCCTAGCTCAGACTGAGAGTAGTTCAAGACAGAAACTAGTTTTATTCATGTCTCAGTGGAAGAAACTGAATTCACCTCACTGTTTTATTAAAAGAGGAATCTTATACTTGAGAACATTTATGCCAAGTCTAATTTGGGAATTTAGTACTACCAATACCTTTTCATCATTTCCTCTAAAGTATAGGTGTAAGCAGCTTTCAGACTTGGTTAATTCTTGTGTAATGATTATTTAAAATAAAGCCTGACATTGAATGCCCACTTTACCTAAGGTATTAAGAAATGTATTTTTTGTTTATGGTCCTAATTATACATTTGTGGAAGAGGCCCTAACAATTTGTCTTTCATTCTGTAATTAAATTGTTATGGGAAGTAGAGTGAGGAAAAAGAATGCCTACTTTTAGCAGGCATCCCTTTAAAAAAGTCTCATGCATGATAATATTCATTTTCTTTACCATTATTGCTACACTGAATACTGAATGTAAAGAACTAGAAAGTACAAATCACGATTGTGATTCCTTTTCCTATTTTTTTTTTTTTTAAAGGATGGACAAATAGATGCTGATGAATTGCAGAGATGCCTGACACAGTCGGGCATTGCTGGAGGATACAAACGTAAGTTAGGAGCCCCAAAGTGTCTCTAGAAGTACTCTTGTATTTCATATTTCAGATGTTACTTGTGATTATTATAGCCTTCAAGGAATCTGAGCTTTTCTGATCCAGCAAAGAATTTCAAAAGCTGAATTCGGTTGGTTCTTTTGTATTTTAAAATGTTAATTTGAAAACAGTTCTTACTGAATCATTCCACACTACCCACCGATTTCGTGGGTTTCTTGGATTTGGGTTCCATGTATCTGGAACCGTTCAAACCAATGAGTCTGTATGGCCTCCTCAGAAAATGAGGTAAGGTGCTGAAATGAAATCCACCAGGTCAGGTGTTGTTAATGATAGGAGCTAACATTCACTGCTGACTGTTTGCCAAGAGCTTATTCTGTCTCTGAGCCTGGTGGCACTTAGGGCTTTGAGTGGCCTGTCCTGCATGCCTAGTTCTGAGTAGTTGGTCCTACCCTCCCTTTTCCCCGGTGCCTGGTCCCCAACCCCTAGTCCTCAGGGAGCCAGTTCTGCACTCCTGGTCTCAACCCCTGGCAGCATGAACGCTCACCTTGACATCCCCTAGGTCTTTCCTCTTTCTACATCAGGCTAAGTAAGACGTGCCCTTCCTAATTTCTAAACTCTTTACAGTAATCCTCCTTCCTGCCACCCCCCAGTTCCTCACAGACTGCCCCTGTACTTACACCTGCTTCCTGCCTTTTGACTCTGCATGAGCTGCAGAGAGGGAACTCCTGCCAAGATGCTGCATCCCACACATGCCACATGCTTCTCTTCAAATCATGTCTTGACCATGATAGAGAATAGTGTCTTGGCTAATGTACATGACCTACCAACTTCTCTGCCAGTTGTTAATTGAGACAGAACATCAGATCGAAGACTCAACTTCCCAGTAAGCTGTGAATTAAAACACTCAAACTAGGGAATTCCCTGGCTGTCCAGTGGTTAGGACTCGGTGCTTTCACTGCGGTGGCCCCGGGTTTGATCCCTGTTTGGGAACTAAGATCCCTTAAGAAAAAAAAAAACAACACTCAAACTAGAATTCACAATTGAGGACCCGTAGTGGCCATTTTTGACTGTTTGATATGGCACAGTTACTAGGTGGCTCTCTTTTTAAACTATTTGCATATCCATTTTTATCATCCTTTGTTTTATGACTTCAGTATCCAATTAACATTTCCTAGTTGTGGGAATTAATACAAAAGAGGAACTTTTGCATTTCTGTCATCTACCCTGGTCCTAAACAAAAGAAGCCCTTTTCTAGATTAGGGAATTTTTTTTTTTTTAACTATTGTAGGCAATACATTTAAATCATTAGTTGTTAACCTCAAGCAATTGGAGCTGGTGAACAAAGAAGGTCTAATAGCAGGGTTTACAGAAGTGAGCCAAGTCACAACATAGACTATTATCTACACCCTTTCAGTAGAAGAGGTGTGGCTGGTTTTCAACGAACAAAGTGGGCAGTATATCCTTGGAGAGCAGTCCTTTTAAAAATTTCATTTGCGAAAGCTGCATTTACTAAAGATCTTAGATCACTGAGTTATAGAAAAGACATATCCTGAATCATCTGGATCATGTGACTGAATTAATTTGCTTGCTGTCATCTGGTTATGGAGGCTGTAATGAACCACAAAACCGTCTTGGTTGTGAGATGTCAGAGTGAGTGTTGTAATGCAGAAGTTATACAGCCATTGGTCTTTTCAACCCAGCTTCCAAGCCAGAAAGTGCGGACGGGCGCTAGGGGTGGCAGTGGGGATAGAGAAACCCGTGGCACCTTCTTAACCAGTTTAAGAGGGAGCAGTCATGCCTAGAGGTGGCGCTGATGAGGGAAGTTGCTCTTTTTTCCTCGAGTGTAGTAGTTGTTCCTCTGTGGTAAGGTTGAGAGAAACAACTGCAGGTGGGATTTTCCTGCTAGGTCTGTTACGTTGTGGATTTCCACTAGAAGAAAAGTTGTTTGAGGTATTTTAGCAGAATGAACAGGAGAAAGGAGATAGAGAGTCAAGATAAAATTATAACAAAGATTCTTTTGAAATTATTTAAAATAGGATTAGCATTAGTGAAAGCTCTTTCTGGGGGAAAAAAATACTATTAAAATTGAACAAGAATTCTCCTCACCCAAACTTACTAGATGTCAGTGTTCTAACTCATTGGAACAGCCCAGAATGGTGACTTTTCTGTTTTGTTCACTGCCTACCTCATTCCCTCCCTTCTCAGTCCTCTCACAAAAGAGGACCAGATTTCTGTCCTCCCTGGCAAAGAGCTCTAACCTTTTACTCTCCTCCTCTAAAAATCCTGAGTAGCTCCATGGTGCCCATATAAAACAAAAGCTAGACAGCCTCCCAGGAATTCAGTCTCCTCAGTGATGCAGCCTCATCTAATGGTAATTTCTCCCCTTTCCTTTCCGGACTTCACTGCTTCTCTCTTTGCTTATGCAGGCCCCTAGCTCTACATGGCTGTCGCCAGATGTCCCAAATCTTTTCTGTTGTTCAAAATTTGGCTTAAATGCTGCTTCTTCTACGAAGTCTTTCTTACCAAGAAGGAGCCTCTCCTCAACATCTGGTAGTTTTTGGTGCCTCCATTATGGCTTACCATCCTCTACCTTGTGCACATGACTTATCTTTAACTTTAGACTGTCAGCTGGGCCAGGTTCTAGTGTCACGTTTGTATCTCCAATGTCCCTGGTACCCTGAGCCCTGCACATAATGAATATTTAATAGGCATTTGATGAATTAATGAGTATAGAAGACTTCCTAAAATGGAAAAATCATATACCCATATTTGCATTTTGACTTAAGAAAGATTGATATTTACCTAAGGGATTATACATTACTTTTAAGTATCAGTGAAAATCAGAAGAGTCCATTTAAAAACCATATCCTCCTTAGGCTCTTTGAGAGGGGTATACAGCTTCCTACATAGGGATGAGAATTCAGTCTCACGTGTTCATTCATTTGGCCAACCAACACATTTCTAATGGACACCTACCACGTGGTAGGTGCTGGGGTCTGCAAGCGCCAACAGTGCCTGGGGAACACGGTGAAAAGCACTGGGGTAGGTAAAGGGTTTACCTTTTACTGTAAGCTGTGGGGTCACATCAGAGGGGCCAGTAGCCCAGACAGAGATCCGGAAAGTTTTCCTTGCAGAATCGATACCTCAACTGAGGAGAAATGAAAGTTGAGCAGAAATGATGCAGATCAAGAAGTGAGTGAGGTAGGGAAGCTGTGTTCCGGACAGATAGAACAGTGTGTACCCAGAGATGAGAGGGAGGATGGTCCAATCAAGGAACTGAGAGAAATTGACCAGAGGTAGCTTATGGGGTTGAATGAACAGTAGGAAAGGAGCTGAACTGAGAAAATAAGTGTATGACCTTATATGCCAATTAAGGTGTTTGGACTTTATCCTAAGGGCAGTGGAACACCTCCACTAGGTCTTAAGTAGAAGAGCACCTATTTCCCTGGCTGTACGACCAAATTGGGGAGTATGGGTATGGGGAACGTGGAGAGTCAGGGATACCAGTTAGGTGGCCCTTGGAGTCAAACAGATGAGAGAAGTGCTGACTACACTGGGGATAGGACAGTGGGACTGGAGTTGGATGGATCCTAAGGCTGTTCGGAAGGTGATCAAATGTCAAGGGAGAGGGAATTGTGGACTTTCCCAGGTTTCTGGCTCAGGGGGCTGAGTGGGTCATGGTGTCATTCATAGACCTGGGAGACAGGGACTGGCTGCTTCCTGGCCGCCAAAAGCCTCGCTTTACATCCAAACACAGTTGGACCTGTCCTGTGGTGTCAGGAGTAGTAGTCCTTACACTGCAGCAGCTGCAGCATCACCTGGAACGTTTGCTAAAACCAGGGCCCTGCTCTGGTTTTAGCAAATTGCCGGGCCCTGCTCTAGCATTTCTCATTAGGATCTGGGGTGAGACCTGAGAATTTGCATCTCTAAACAGGTTTCCGGGCCTGCTGGTCCAGGTTGAACCAGCTGCTTTAATGTGAACATATATCCCCTGGGGATCTTGTTAAAAGCGCAGATTCTGATTTTGTTGGTTTATGTTAAGGGCTGAGATGCTGCAGTTCTAAAAGCTCCCAGGTGAGGAAAAACAAAGAGTTAATTACAAGGGAACACCCATAAGGCTATCTGCTGATTTCTCTACAGAAGCTTTGCAGGCTGGAAGGGAGTGGCATGATATATTCAAAGTCTTGAAAGGGAAAAACCTGCAAACTAGGATACTCTACCCAGCAAGATTATTATTTAGAGTATGAGAGAGAAAGGATTTCTCAGACAGACAAAAACTAAAAGAATACAGCAATACAAAACATATCCTGAAAGATATATTGAAAGGTCTTCTCTAAATAGAAAAGAAGCAAGAATCTATAGGAAAGAGAAAAGCACAATTGGAAAGTAAATCATTTAAATAAGCCAGTATCCAGATTAAAAAAAAAAAATCCAAAAAATAGTTTTTAAAGCGATGATAACTACAAAGAACAGCAAAAGGATAAACATGAAGATGTAAAAGAGGACATCAAAATCATAAAATGTGGGGGAGGACAGTAAGAAAATGTGTTCTTTTTTTTTCAGAATGTATTTGAGCCTATATGACTATCAGTCTAAAGAAACTAGATATAGTAGTGGGTTAACATAACTTGAAAAACAGGGTAACCACAAATCAGAAACATACAGTAGATTCATAAAAACCAAAAAGAACTGAACACAAGCATAATACAAAAGAAAACCATCTGTTACAAGGCCTGCACTTGCCCAGTTTTAAGACCAAAGAAAGAGCCCAGAGTCAGCCACAGAGACATCAGTGGTTTAATGGATGGGGGAGCTTATACATCTGAAGCAAGGTCCTGGAGCAACACCCCACCGTGTGCAGCAGAAGGTGGGCAGGACATGGCAGCAGGCTTCACTCCAGAGGGGAAGGGGAGACTGCCAGTTATATGGCGGGGTTACCTCAGGTGGGCTCGTTCGTTACCAGGGAAGCCAGCAGAGGGGCACTCACTGCCCCTTTGATAAGAACTGTCACCAGCTGGGGCCCATGGCAAGTACGTAGGAAGGTCAGTCCTGTGCGTAGGGTATAGGTGACACAGGCCCTGGTCGGGCAGAGAATGTACAGAGAGCAAGAGAAGAGCCATCTTGAGTGGCCTGACCATACACCATCAAACCACAAAAAGAAAAAGGAAAAGAAAAAAGAACAAAAGCTCCCAGGTGATATTAATAACAGCTAGTCCAGGAATCACACTTGGAGTAGAAGAGTGGTCTCAGTCTTGACTACTCACTAGAATCATCTGAGAAGCTTTTAAAAAAGAAAAAAAAAAAACTAATGCCTGAGTCCCATAGTCAGATTCTGATTTAATTGTTCTGTGGTGGTGGTGAATATACTTAACAAAAGTTTTTGAGAGTACATCTTAAAACTTCTCACCACACACACAAAAGGTAGCTATGTGAGGTGATGGATGTGTTAATTAACCTTATTATGGTAATCATTTTGCAGTATATACATATAGAAAATCATTACAATGTACACCTTAAACTTACACAATGTCATATGTCAATAATATCTCAATAAAGCTGAAAAAATAATAATATTTGTTCTGTGGTGCAGCCCAGGTGTCAGGATCTTTTAAAGCCTCTGGGTGATTCTGATAAGCACCCAGGTTTGAGAACCTCTGGTCTCCACTAGAGAGACTTCATACCTCCACACAACTTAAAAATCAGAATGAAGAACCAACCAACTCTTTCTCAAAAGTGTAGAAAAGTGTTGCCTCCTCTCACCTCAGAGAACTGTCTCTGTGGATCAGATGGAGGTTGAAGGACCAAAATAGAAACAGTTCCCAACCTTTTATTTCAGGGTTCCAGGATATGCCAAACAGAGGAATCTGTTAAAAGTAGAAAACCTATAGTTTGTAATGTTTGGAGACATTACAGTAATAAGAGTTAGCTTAGTTGTTTTAAATTCACTTTTGTTAGAGATAAAAATGAAGCTAGTGACAGCTGTAAAAAATGTTAATTCTGTGTGCCTCTTAACAAACTTGTCAAATTTATGCTAGCTTTGCCCACGTGACCATTGTCACTTCTTCCTAGTTTTACCGCTTCTTTGTACCTCAGAACACTTCCTCAAAGTCATTGGTAAGGTGCAAGGAATTCTTTATTTTTAATTTGTTAATGCTTAGAGTACCAGTAGGCCATTAACCAATAAGTGTATTCTAGTTTGGTTGTCTAAGTGAGGTATGGAAATGCCCCCAGAACACCCTTGAACTGTAAGTAAACTAAAAAGGTTTCTGAACAGTGGCCATCACTAAGTGGGTCATCAGGTCTTAGTCCAGAATGCTCTTGTTTAACACACAATTCTAGCAAGCGTATTTATCTTATTGTCTATGAAAAGAGGCCATACGCTGGTTGGGGTAGGAAGTGACCATTCAGTGTCTGACATTAAAGGGAAAAGAAAGAAAAACAAATGATCAGACTCCAGAACTAGCAAAACCAGCTAGAGTCAACTGTGAGTAGGAACAAAGCAGACTAACCCTCCCATTCACCATGGTGGATAATACACTGTGGTTCATTATGGTGAATTGAACTCACTATATTACAGTTTCAAAGGCAAGAAAGAATATAATACTTTTTAAAAACTATGTTATAGAAAAGTTTAAGCTTATTCAAAAATAGAGGTAATTATACAGTGAACTCCTGTATACCCATCACTCAGCTTCAACAGTTATCAATGTGTCGCCATTCTTGTTTTATCTGTAATCCTGCCCATGTTCTTTTAAAGCAAATTCCAGATCTCTTAACATTTATTCCACCTACAGATAACTTCAGTGTATACTTTTCTTAGAGACAAGGACACATTTTTCCCCCAATTTCAAAACCATAAATCACACCTAAAAATATTAACAGTACGATGCAAAACTTTTTTAAAAGATTTCTGTTAAAGTTGTTAAAGTCAAATTTGGGTCCTGGAAGGAATCCTATCTAGCTGGAAAAAAAAAAATCTACTTCAAAGCTCCATGAATTTAGTTCCATGTAGATTGAGCAGCATATAAAAATAAAAGTGTATAAATGATCACATTCCTAATTAATTTGAATGTATCCAATGTAATGTGAATTTTTGAAATTGTATTAATGTGTATGTACTTTTCTTGATTTAACAGCTTTTAACCTGGAGACTTGCCGGCTTATGGTTTCAATGCTGGATGTATCCTTTACCTTGATTGTGGCCTAGAGTATTTTTTCTGGATAAAAAAAAAAATCCTTCCTGAAGGAATTCATCTAAGGATTAATACCCGGTAAACACAAAGTGACAAATGACCACAAAAAAGTTTTCCGAAATCATTAGCTTTCAAGATGGTATTTGGTGTGAAAAAGGAAGGAAGTTTAGTAAGTAGACCATTCGTTATTTAAGAATTTGAGGAAGCATCAAAGACAAACAAGTATAGAAACCGGAGCAGTCAGGGAGGCTTTTTCACCGTGACATCGATTGCCCTGCATGATCCAAACCTGGCCTTCAAGCAATGGGATTTTTCACATCACAGTTCTTAAACTAGTTTAGCCAGTGCTGATGGTATGGTTCTTTCATCCCACCTCATTTTCCAAAAGTAAAAACAGTGGGTCTGGGAGGGCTTACCAAGGGAGTGTGAGGGCTAAAGAGGACCCGGGACAGAAGGACAAGCAGCACAGCCTGGGCCACCCAGAAAGTGCAGCCCAGTTTGGTTGTTACAGGTGGCTCACAATGGCCTCGTTATTTCCTTGTAATCACATCGTATCAATTATCTTTTTTCCCCAGGGGAAATAGGCACTCAGAGCTTTTTCTCCATAGGCCCTTTTTATTATATCATTAGTCTCTTGTCCTATCATGTCCAAAAGAATGTATAACATTTTTAACCTTTTCAGCAGAAAGAATATTAAATTCCCTTATCCTTGATCTTTGATTTAATCATTACAAAATGTTGCAAAATAAAGTTGTGCTAATCCTTGATTACAGTTCAGAGAGATATGTCAGGCACAATGGGTTTCAGCGAGTTTAAAGAACTCTGGGCTGTACTAAACGGCTGGAGACAACACTTTATCAGTTTTGACAGCGACAGGAGTGGAACAGTGGATCCCCAGGAATTGCAGAAGGCCCTGACAACAATGGGTGTGTATGACTGACTCCACCTCTCTGTTCATTCGTAGAAGTAATTTTTTTTTAAATTTCTAAAACTAAGTGCTACATGAAGGTGGTTTCTATTTGTAGAAGTAGCACATATTCATAATTTCAGTGAGCCCTCTCAGTCCTAAAAATCTGGGGGGGCTTGATTATTTTTAACTGTCTTTTTGTAATCCTTGATTTTTTTTTTTTTTTTTCTGGATGATTTTTCTTCCTTTCAGGATTTAGGTTGAGTCCCCAGGCTGTGAATTCAATTGCAAAACGATATAGCACCAATGGAAAGATCACCTTCGATGATTACATCGCCTGCTGCGTCAAGCTGCGAGCTCTAACAGGTGTGTCCTTTGAGATCTCTATTAAGCATGTCTGGCAGGATAACTCTTTTCTCAGAAATTTTTTTCACATTACTAAGTAATCTGCCGTTAAAATAATCCTAACTAAATTCCCTGGTGGTCCAGTGGTGAGGACTCCATGCTCTCACTGCTGAGGGCCCAGGTTCGATCCTTGGTCGGGGAACTAAGATCCCCCAAGCCAACGGCGTGGCCAAAAGAAATCCTAACTAAACTTTACTAAAATGTTTCAAAACATAACAAGCTAACTGATAACGTTTTTGATCAGAGTATCAGCAATATTCTGTGATTTCTCCCCAGAATGTGAAATACTTGAAAAAAGTGAAATTACCCATTGGTAGCTCTTTCCTATTTCCTCCTGTTGGAAAGATTTAAAATGGTGGTCTCTTTCAGATGTCCTTAAATGTAGCTGTATCAATAATCTCTACTTTTCTCTCCCCTCTATTCTTTTACTTTCTTCTGTATTTTTTTTTCTGGTTTCGTTCCTCTCTTTAGCTTTTTACCCTTTTTAATATCTGGTTTTATGATTTTTTTGCATCCTGACACAAATTTGAGGGTGGCTTTTCTTACTAAAGTAAATTCTTTTCATTTAATAGGACAGAGCTCAAATGGGTGGAATATCTGATCACAGCTGTTTGTCATATTAAGGACTCCATCCCTCTATTTCCTAATTAAGCAATATCTATGTTATTAAGAAGTCGGAAATTCTGTGCTTCCATCACAGTTAAGGAATGGTCTCAGAAGTCAGTGCAGCTTTTACTGACTTTCGGATGAGGTGTTTCCTTCCAGCTCTATGTTGAGAAAGACAGTTGGCCAACTTCTGTATGTTGTGTTACTTGGTTGCATATTAAATCTATTCGTATTGGTACAGTTGGTTTCTTTGCTTTGGTCTTTTGTTTATGCTGGCTGGTTGTACAATTTAAATGTTACTGCATTTTGAACCCAGTGCCAACATAATTAACTATTATAATTTCAGATAAGATGCTTAAAAAAACTCATAAATTTTACTGTGGTGTTTTACAGACAGCTTTCGAAGACGGGATACTGCTCAGCAAGGTGTTGTGAATTTCCCGTATGATGATGTAAGTCTCAGTAAATTTGGAACTGACAAAATACAAAAATGCACATATTTTCGGTTTAGCAGTTGCTGCGGTTATGAGTACACTTTAAAAAGGCTTGTGTGTAAACGTGTTTATTTCTTCTGCTTAAAGGTGTGTTCTCTTCAGTGTGCATTAACTTCTCAGGTGACAGTCCCGCTCAGTTTCCAAGGACGGAGAGCTGGCCTGTAGAGCAGAAAGTGCATAGGCTTTGGCCTCAGAAGGGCTACTTAAGGAATATCTGAACGTCCTGACCCAAGTTCCATTTTCCCTGAAAGAGGGGTAATCAGCCCGGCCTTGCAGGAATGCTGCAGGAATTAGCAGTGCCCAGGGCCTCAGTGGTGTTGGAAGAATGCGAAAGAAAACTGAGAGCAAAGGCAGAGTCTACTGCTGTGTGTTTGGTGGTGAAGCAAACATTTCACAGCAAATACTGATGCTTCTACACTGAGGTTTCTGATTTGCAAGGGAAGGGTCAGCTATTCTGTTTCTGTGCATCCATATACTGGCACACTAGAATTTATTTTAATAAAGCAGATTTTAAGGGAATAAACCTTTTTAAAGGCAGTCTGGTAGAACAGTGGGGTAAAACTGCAGTTCTGAAGTTCCCCATGGGATAGAATGGTATAAACTGTACTGTTACTTGTATTTGTAAGTAGGTGCCTTTGATCATGACCATGTCTAGAGTAAGATATTATTTGGAATTTAAATAATTCTTTGTGCATTGGGGTAAGATGAGCTTCTTGTAAGAAGCTTTGATGTGAGAAACCCATTGGGTTTTATATTAGACTGCTTCCTTCAAAAAATGAACCTTTGGGCTTCCCTGGTGGCGCAGCGGTTGAGAGTCCGCCTGCTGATGCAGGGGACGCGGGTTCGTGCCCCGGTCCGGGAGGATCCCACATGCCACCCCAGAGTGGCTGGGCCCCATGACCCATGGCCGCTGGGCCTGCGTGTCGGAGCCTGTGCTCCGCAACGGGAGGGGCCACAGCAGTGAGAGGCCCGCGTACCACAAAAAAACAAAACAAACAAACAAAAATGAACCTTTCCACTCATCATTTACTCCTATTTTGAAAAGGATTTTTTTTAATCCACAATTCAAATGAGAATACCAAAAGGGAAGCTGCCTAAAAATAAGCTAGGGTGTATTCTGTGTTCTGAGGTCTGCAGTGTAACGCTGATTTTTCTCTTTCAGTTCATTCAGTGCGTCATGAGTGTTTAAGTCAGGAGGAAGACCTATGAAGATAATCCACATTCATTCCAACTGGAGTTCTCCTTTGCTCTTTGCCTTCAGTAATTGTGTGCAAACTTACACAGCCACTTTTCCTTAACAGCTGTTGTAAAGGTTTATTACTTTATGTACAACTCAAGTTTTTAGTTTTGATAATATATTCTTTGGAATGTTATTAATATCAGATCCGGTCAGTTAAACACCATTTAGAACTTCCTTGAGCCATTGTTAATCATGCCTTATTTTCTTGCTAAGCCTCTTTTATGTAAATTTAAGTTGCAAATTGTTTAAGGCACATTATGTATTTTTCATTGTAAGCTACTAAAACCTTTTCATCAGACTACAGCTGTTGTCGTCCCTCTTTTAGAAGGGCTTTCCCGTGGTATTGAAAGCTTTATGTGTGGAGTATTCTCGTCATGTAAATGGTTTAGACCCGCTTGGATGCAAAAAAAACAACCACCAAAAAACAAACCTGGTAATATATGTCAGGAATCTCCTGAGTGGAAATTTAACTCAGCTTAAAGGCTTACAGATATTTTGATGGCTGTATAAATGGAAACTGGTTGAATAATTTGAGTGGCAAATACTGCCTGTCATCAGGTTCCTTCTTGTCATCATCCATGTAGACCTTTGCTAACTATACTTAAAAATCTTGAACATTATGAGCTTAACTATGTAAAAAGGAAAATTGATAGGAAAAGACTAAAGGAATGTATGCAAATATGAACTGTGGTTATTTTTGGCTAATGGGATTCTAGGTGACTAATTCCCTTTATGCAGTTCAGTATTTTCCAGGTTTTCTATAACGTGTGTGCTTTCTTTTTAAAATCAGAAGATGCTAATTTTTAAATGTTGATACATCCATTTTGATATGCCATGTGTTCACACTTACATTAAAAAATATACACAGTACAGACATAGAGAATGGACTTGAGGACATAGGGAGGGGGAAGTGTAAGCTGGGACGAAGTGAGAGAGTGGCATGGACATATATACACTACCAAATGTAAACTAGATAGCTAGTGGGAAGCAGCCGCGTAGCACAGGGAGCTCGGTGCTTTGTGACCACCTGGGGTGGGGTGGGGGGTGGGGTAGGGAGGGTGGGGGGGAGACACAAGAGGGAGGAGATATGGGGATACATGTATAGCTGATTCACTTTGTTATACAGCAGAAACTAACACACCACTGTAAAGCAATTATACTCCAATAAAGATGTTAAAAATACATATATACACAGTAAAAGGACTGGAAAGAGTATATAAAAATGTTGATGTGGCTTCCACTGGAAGTCAGAATTATGAGCTCATTTTCCCCCTTCCTGCCACTCTTCCAAATATTCTCTGACAAGCAAGTATTACATTTATAATGGAAGACATTTTTTGTTTTAATTTTTAAACCATGTACTAGTAAGGTCTGGATTCTAACGCTGGCTGTGCCTCTTACTAAATACGTGGTTTGATCATTTTAGATCAACTCAGAGCCTCAACTTCCCCATCTTGGAAAGGAGGTAATATATGCCTCCTGGGGTAGCCTGAATATGAAAAAGTGCTGGCATGATAAGCACCAGTAATGTTTCTGTTTCTTAAATTTAAAGCTGGCCTGGTTTGCTCTTTTTAGCAAAAGAGCTTAACAGATAAAACAATGAAATTAGTCTCCCTGCCAGCAAAATATCTCTTATTTTAGGGCACAACGTGAGAGTAACCGTTCACATGATCAGTTAGTTGTCAACGAAAGAAAAATAAAACATTTTCTAAGCATCTTTAGCCTCATTCCACTAACTTTTTTCAAATATTGCATGCACGCTCTCTCTCTCCCCGTATGTATATATATATATATATATATATATGTATATACACACACACACACACAGATATATACATTAACAAACATTTATTAAACCCTAACTTATGTATTTCTGTCATGTAGTCACACTCAGGCTACATCTCAGAATGTGAGTCAACCTGCTTTCTATTAATTTCATGGTGAGCCTAGGTTTCATTCCAGATATATTGTCTGTGAGGTCACAAAGCCTGGCTTGAGCCTGAGCTGTACAGAAGAGAACTAATGGGGGCTCAGAGGACCAGGAGGCAAGGAACTCACCTTAAGAGTCCCAGCACCTAGAGGCTTCAAATTCATCAGGCTCCTCTGAGGAAATCGTAGTTTAAGGAAATGGTCATTTCCTGGGTGACCAAGGTGGTAAGGAAGAAGGCCCTTGCTGACCAAAGGTTATGCACCATTCTTGCACCATCTGACTGCTTTGGTAGGTCCCAAGGTGTGTTGCATCAGTCATGGTTCTGAATTTGCTTTTGAGTAAGTGCTAAAGTGTTACAAAACTGTGTCTCTGGAAATAATTCAGCTTTAATTATTGATATCCTTATCTCCTCCACTTCTACTTTCACTGTTTCTTTCTGAAAGCGTACAGCCTGGTCTTCAGTATGTCCTGCAGTTAGAAAGTTTCCTTCCCCTTGACAAATGTGACGTATCCATCCTCTTTCTTTAACACAGCCAAAATCCTCATTACAAGTGAATCTCGTGTTGCCTTATTTCTGTTTTATGGTGGGTTCTGTTTTACTCATTATATACATCCAGTGCAGCCTCACCGCCTTCTTCAAAACTGTTTTTTGGTCTACTTTTCTTAGAGCAGGTAGTTGGAGCATAATAAAGCTGTGAGCTCAAACTTGAATACTTTAGTCATTTGGAGAATTAAGTTCCTCAAATCACCCCAACTCAAGATTTAATTTAATTTTGGGGATGAGTGCTTTATCATGGTGTGTCAAGAGATTTGTGATGATAAAGTACTTACAGCCCTTTCTGAGCACTTCCATAGGAATGTGGCCGCAAGAGGCCTGTGCTTCCCCGGGGACAGTTGGCATAGATTTGCCCCACAGCAGTCATATTAATCAGAGCTCTCACTCCTATTGAGCCAAAAAGTCTAGACTCCACTTCAGCGTGATGTTCCAGGCGGTACCGTCAGTCCACGAAATGGCATGTGAGCGAGAACTAATGCTATCTCTGATCTAGACTTTGCTTTTGCTTCGCTGAGTGTGTTACTGTTTCAGTGTTTATCTTAGTGGATTATTATATGCCTAAAATACTATAAATTGAAGAAATGGAGCTATATGTAATCACCCTTTTTTTAATCTCATAATAAATGTACAAACCCTTAGTCAATGACTTCTGTTTTTCTCACATTAAAACAGTACTTTACTTATAACTGCTTTTTTCCTCAGCAGACTAGGAGCTGAAGGCAAGGAAATTCCAAGTGCCAGGGTAAAGACTGGTAGATGAAAGGGCTGCTGGGGAGATGATGAAAAGGCCGGGTGGAAAAATTCTTTAGGCAGTGAATTCATGGACCCAAACTTAGCCCATCCAAGGAGCAATGCTTTACAGTCTGACACAAGTGAACTCATTAAATAAGCACCACTGCCTGGGCTCTAGGACAGACTATAGTAAATTGATCCTTATTAGGGTGAGGGAGAAAGTGTTCATGAAATAAGGCAGGTGGATAGAGAAGACTCCATATGCCACCCAGCTGGGGCAATTGTCCAACAAAGTAAACATTCAGGCTTCACTAAAGATCATGGTATTTCTCCCCATGCCGATGGTCCATTCTAGAACCGCGTGGAACAGAAAAGAAAGAACCCCCAGCAGCATGCCCACAGAGCTTCTGAAAGAGAAAGAGTGACTGGGAGAAAAGCAGGATTAAAGAGAGTCACGCATCAAAATAACATAAATCTTTTACTGAAAGTCACTTTATTGATGTTACAATGAGAGTAACATAGAAAAGCGTGGTACCTTATTAGCTTCAGAAGTGAATACTAATAAAATTGTGCCAGAAATCTGAACCTTAAGTTACAGTGACCTTTAAAAACAGCAAGATTTTGTTTACCTACATATAACAACTTTATAACTCGAACAGCCATGAAACAAATTGCACTTGATCTGGAAGGCAGTCGCCATATATTTCAGTTGCTGCTTGCCAAAACCCGGTAATAATGTTTAAAGTAGCTTAAGAACCCGAAGTGCAGAGTAGCCGAGAGAATATAATGTTAAAATGAAGCCAAACTATATACACCTGATTACCTGGTTACCGAAAGTGAAACGGTGCCGCCATTAACACTTCCCCACGCAGTGTCTTCCACTAGCTGTAGATGGGACATCACCCCTTGAAGATGATAGATGTGGAAAACACCAGTGCAGACCTACACTGGCTAACATACGAACTGCTATGTTTAGGTAAAAACGCTCAGTTTTTAAAAGAAGTTGTCTTTTTGTGATGCTAAATTGGAGAGGCAAGCCTCTTCCAGCAAGTTAAAAAAGGAGCACGTGCTTATTATTCTGAATAAACCTTTGCTAAGCATCTCTGAAGTTAGTGTTAAAAAAAAAAAGTTTTCCATACAAAACAAAGATGTTGGGTCATTTTTACCCATTAAAAAGACTGGCTGTAGAATCACAGTTTGATTTTGTACTGGATTAGAAAAGTGGGGATTCTCATCAGGCAGTGATACACACGTATAATTTAGCAAGAACTCTTGTATTATTACTGAATAAATGTATTAATTCCTATCAGCACTTTCTGTATTGTGTTATCTAGTGTAACTTAGCACCACTGTGTTTAAAGATTTGGGGGCTCTTTGCATTTTTTAAGAGCTTGACCATCAAAACACAAATCCACATCTGAAACTTCATAAAACGAGAGACTAAGCCCTAAAGTAAACGTATCATAGTATAGTACAGTATTGTATGCATATGTATTTTTTAACGAGAGGAAAACGCGCGTTTCTTCAAAAACTCATAACTCTTCAAAAGCAGTATTGATGAATTTGTTAAGCACATTATCTCAACATTGCTAGACTCATTGTATGCCTTTTTGTAAAAAACGAAAAACAGAAAAGAAAAAAAAAACACTTTTTCCCTGGTTTTGATTTCAGGGACACCTAAAAGCATGAAATGATGATGTCCTTAAGCCAAACCTCTGTCAGCCTTGAAGCACCTCCAGGTACAATACAGGTTCTATGAACGATGCAACAGGGACAGCCACACCAGGCATTGGCCCATTATGACTAGACAATGAGGCTTTACACAGCCAACACTCAGTAAAACTGCAAAGCACACAGGTCTGCCCTAGGCACGCAGCACCTCTCCCTATCATACCACCAGTGGCCGACCTGTGCTCTTCCACTGTCTTGGCTTCTGAGCTCTCCCTGCGCCTCTCCATTCTGCTCTTATCCAGGGCTAAATGCCCCATGACCTCCCAAGCCTTGCTGTTTCTTATCTCCCCTCCAGCCTGAAACACACCCTGACAACCAATCTCTCAGTGACTTCCCAAGTTGCATAATCCACGCCCAGATGCCAACGGAAGGCTAAAAGTGCCTCTCTCCCCTAATTCCACGCCCCAATGGTTCCCCGAGTGCCAGTTCAGGCGAATAAGTGACTTACCTCCATGACAGTGAAAGTTCCTAGTCAGGAGAAAAGGTCTGCCAGCTACTGAAGAGAGAGCGACTCTGGAAGTAGGAAGGGTCTGGAAGCATCTCTCAAACCCACAGTGAGAATGCTTACTGTTTGTCAGGCTATGGATATAAAGGACAAAAACACTAGGCAGGTTTTTGTTGTTTCCGAATGTTTTGTCTTTCTACCTACAAACTGAACCATAAGATGCCCCATTTGGGGGACTCTGACAAAGAAGAAATACTCCTGATTTCTAAGAGCCGGCTCCATCTTTGTTTGCTCCGCATCTGCAGGTGGGGTGGAAAATTCCTCTTGGAATTAAGAGCACCTGCCCACAGAGCAGAGGCTAGGAGCATGCCCCGAAGGTTCCCAGCAGGTGTGGCTGCTCCGACCCCCACGCCCAGACCCCAGCACACACCCAGAGCCAGATAGGCTGCTCCCTCTCAGCTGATTTTCACAAGAGCAGGCTGGGCTCCTCAGGGTCCAATAAACAGGGGAAGCTGTTTAGGAAAGTTCTTAGCTCTCCCAGGCTGGAGGAGAGTTGCTGCCTCCGAAATCAGAAGTCTTAGCCCTTCAGAAAATATCTCAGAGGAGAAAAATTCAAAGTTTGAGCCTCCAATTAAGCCCTATGTTTGCTTCGTATATATTTTAAGCTAATAGAATGAGAAATTCATCTTGACTCAATTTAAGAAAAGAAGTATTTGAGTGTCAGTTTTAGAGGAAACATAGACGGGATAGAAAAAAATAATTAGAAGCATAAAAAAGTAGACATTATGCTACAAATGGGAGTCAGAACGTTTCATGTAAAATTCATGTCAACTTACCAACTGGTACGATTGTACTTAAAATATGCTGCCCAGGGACTTCCCTGGCGGTCCAGTGATTAAGACGCTGCGCTTCCACTGCAGGGGGAACAGGTTTGATCTCTCGTGGGGGAATTTAAGATCCCACATGCGGCTTGGCCAAAAAAAAAAAAAAAAAATGCTGCCCATAGGGGGCGTCCTGGTAGCAGGGGGCGGTGTTCTATCAGGCTGCGGGGGCAGCAGGCCTGCTTCCCTTTCCTTCCCTCACTGCCTTTATTCAGCTCCCCTTCCCATACACTCGGCAAGCTACTCGGTAAGTTCCAGTATATTCCCTTTTTAAGTAAAATAAAGTAAAATAAAATAGTCTTCTCTTTACGTAAGGATTTATTATCATGTCGAATAACACAAGGAAATATTTAAAGCGCTAAATATATATGTTAAAATAGAACTACAGACAGTAGGAAATGAAGAATGGATGAGATTAATAAATGAACAATTTTGAAACACTGAAAGTGAACAGAAATACCATATTTCCTCTAGCCCATAGGTAACTATAAAAATTAAAGAAAACCTAAGAAGGTAAAAGGTAAAGCAGACACAAAAAGATCTGAGACAACAGAGGGGATTAAATTATGCAAATCTGCAAGGGGATCAACAGAAAAAATAGAGAAATGTTAAGACTGTTTGGGAGTTCAAACATAAATAGTCCTTCTGTGGAAGTGCACAGAATACCTGATTTTATCTTTTCAGCAACTTCTTTTAGAAACCCTATCAATCTTATGTTCAGAAATCTATGCTGGATTGACTTTACGCAGTAACACAATTTTAAAAGCCTTTTTAAAGCAAGGAGGGGGGTGGAGGTGGGCAGGGGAGTGAAACTGTAGTATCATTTAATAAAGCACCTATATATCAACCTGGAAAATAGCTTTGGCATTTACTTTATTAGTCAACATTTTATTTTAAGGAAAAGCACTGGGTATCTTTAAAAAAATACAGCAACCACAAATTGAAAGGCCTCCTGATGCTGCACTGTTTGAGGAGTTTATTCCTTTCCACCGATTGCATGTGGCCTGGGGGCCACTTTCTAGCTGGGAGACCCCAGAGGAGGGTGCCACTTCCTGTCTAAAGAATGAGGGGCTGGACACAGAGACCAGTTAATCTGACCAGTCAGCTCCTTTATAGCTCCATGTTTCCCACACCTCCTTTGCTGACACTCTTAGGGGAGAGATATGTGTTGCTTTAAATCAGGGTTTACTATACTGTAACAAATATGGATAAATGGAACATCTCAGGCTGCAGAGTTGTCAATCTGAAGTCTAATCTACGCACAAAACTTCAGAAAGAGAGGAAAAAGGCATACAATGGAACACAAAGGCCAAAAAGCTGCTCTTCTCTGCTTAGTATAACAGTCATATAGTTGACTGGGGGCTATAAATATTAGTTTCATGATACAAACTGCTATGTGGCCTCAAAGTTGCTCTCCAAAATAGATACTCAAAAAAAATTAATAATAATAATAATGCTGTGCTTGCGTTTAGTGCCATGGGTCCATTCTCCCTGCTTCAGTGGATGAAAAGTCATAGATATTTAGAAATACATCTAGAACACCAACCATGAGTTCACATATAGGTACTTCTCACAACTAGCCACTGAAATTATAAACTTGTCAAAGAATGCGGCAAATGGCTGTAAGAATGTTTACACATTCCTAGATAGAGTAGATATCTAGAATAGAACATCAAAGGTACTATAAAATCATAGTCTCTCAGGGCTTCCCTGGTGGCGCAGTGGTTGAGGGTCCGCCTGCTGATGCAGAGGACACGGGTTCGTGCCCCGGTCTGGGAAGATCCCACAGGCCGCGGAGCGGCTGGGCCCGTGAGCCATGGCCGCTGAGCCTGCGCATCCGGAGCCTGTGCTCCGCAACGGGAGAGCCCACAAATCATAGTCTCTCTGCAAATAAAGCACTTTTCATTCAGTTCTATGTGAAGTTTATTATCGAGGAGGATGACTATAAACTGTATACCTCTAGAGCAACCATGTCTCCCAAAAGGCACAAATAATGATTTTTTCACTTGAAATAATAATCTTCATGTAAAAATAATTCAGAAGGTGAGGAAAGACAGAAGGGTGAAGGGATCCATTGACTACATAGCTAATCATTTGTGGATTCTTTCAAATGAGGGATGTGTAACCATAACTAGGAAGCATATTTACATAAGGTGTCTTAAATTCAAATCTAGAACTCTTTTATAGTCAAAATAAACCTTCTAACATTAGCCTTTTATACACTCAATATCAGAAAACATTCAGTGCACATTAAAGTGATCTTGGTCAAAAGCCACTTTATTTGCTACATCTTTAAATCTGTCTGCCCTCCTGTCCTTGGCTTGGGCTACATGGCAACATCACCCAACTTGAGACTGATGGATCATTTTATCATAGTCTCGACAATCACATCCCTTCCTGTCATGAAAACTGCTGTTTATACTTTATCATTTTGGATAATTAAACTGCTTTTCAAATGTTTTCAAAGACTTTCAGAAGAGAGGTCCGTTACGGAAGACATAGACACATAGAGGAGAAAACACTGCCTTCTAATGGGCCCTTTAGTTTGGGCCTCCAAGATGATTACACACGGAGATGAAATGGGTTTTGTTCTCGGACACTACTGGCAGAGATCAAATTTAGAGGATATTTCTGAAACCTTATCTGCAGATTCCATTCCTCTCAAGAAAAAGGAGAGAAAATTAGAAAATTCAGAAGTACTCTTTACATCAGAGCATCTGATTGATCCCATTAATTTTGGAGCTCACTTAGGGTCGCCTCCCAAGAGAAGTTTTCTTTGAGAATGGCAGAGCTGCATGATGACAGCTATCGAACTTTGGTTTTAAAGAAGGGGATTTAACATAGATTTCTCACTTTTCTATGGATTAAAAACGTAGAGAGTTCAGAACATCAGATTCTACCCCTTGCCGGCTGTTTGGATAACTTCACAGTTGCTGCACCCTTGGGGTTTTAGGTTTCTTTGAACCCTCTGCGACCTGTTGAGGCTTCCCAGCCCAGCTGGTAGAACCTTCCATATCTTACTTACAAATCAGTGCAGAATGACCTGCTGGGACTCACGTCCCACCGATGATAAATACCCTCAATAAACAGTGTGAAAGTTGTTTTCATTAAAACACGTCATTCATGTCACAGAGAAGGGTGGCTAAAAAGCTTTGTTAAAGAACAAAAGTTTAGGCCACAAAAGGTTAGAGTACTGGCAAGTTGGAAGCTACCAATGCATCAGCAGCTGTGGCCTCCTGTGTCTTTGGTGCATTTGTTTAACTCAGCAGGACACACTGCTGTGGGGCTCACAGGACCCCCCAGGTGAGACTAGCAGATGTGCTCTGGCACCGAAAAAGAATAGCCACTGAGGCAGGCGCTGTAGCCCCCAGAAGGAAGATGGACAGGCTGGAGGATTCCCAGGGAGCAGCCAGCTGCTAGCAGAGCGCCTTGAGGCAGTAAGCAAGCTGTGGAGGCCCTAAGTTCTGTGGGACATTTCGTTCTCTTGTTCAATTAATTACTCAGTAAAACTGCCTCTAGACTGTGCACACTTTAAAGGGATAGCACATGGTTTGGACAAATACCAGTTATGGGGAGACACACATACAGCCCTGACCACTATATTTACAACATCATCCGGTCATAATCTTGAAAGACCATTCGATGGACGATGATGACGTGATTGTGACTGATTGTTTTTAGGCATCTGGCAAAATACACTTGTGTGTAACAGCTGCTTTTTTTTTAAATTTTAAAAATGTTTACATATGTACAATTGTCCTTGTATGCTGATATAAATATGAAAAGTAAAAAAAAAAGAAAAAAAAAGAAAAATACATGTTTACAGTTAGCATATGGGATATTGGCCTCTCAAGCTTTAAAGTCCTGCAGAAGAAATCCTATATGCCTTAGCCCAGCATGCTAGTTTCTATTATGGGATGTTGTTTCCTTAAATGTGGAAAACAATAAACAGAAGCCTCATGCACATAGCATTACTGTCTACAATGAGGATGTGCTTCAGAATGTCGAGTTCTGAATCCATTATTGTCCCTTAGGAAACTTGCTACATTTGGGTCATGTGAGTTAATTTCAGTGATATTTCTACATGTATCTGTCATGCGGATTATCCATTAACATACCAGTACCTTAGTTGTTCCATGTTATAGTGTAACATTTTAGTAGTTCTTTTCATGGTTCAATTAAATATGAAGCCAATGACAAAAAGAAAATGGTATCCAGATGTGAGTCTCGGCTTCCTCTCCTCTGTGGCATTCAGAGATGTTTTCGAGTTGTTTGAAGAGCAGATAGATTTGCAGTGATTCAGTGAGGCTGAGTTTCTATAAAAGTTGAAGTAAACAGTTTCGATGTATCACATGTAAACAGCTGATCTTAAATGGATGTCTCCCATAGCTGCACAACAGAGAAAAGCAAAAATTCACACTGCGAAAGCAGGAAACAGACATATTCTGAGCTACAAAGATGAAAAAGATTCGGTAATTTCATCTATACTTATGTGATTGTGGATGCGAAGTCTCATAATGGATAAAATAAACACTCTAATTTTTAGTTCTCTTTTTCCTCTAAACCTGAGTCTCCACGTTTTTAACAACGGCCACCTTTCAATACACAAAACCCTCACATCCTCATTTAATATTGGGCTGGCCAAAAAGTTCCTTCGGTTTTAAAGTAAAAATAAAAGACACGTTTTTCATTTTCACCAAAAACTTTATTGAACAATATATTCACCCTTTTGTTCCACTACCTTCTGCCATTTTTCAGGCAACTTCATAATTCCATCTTCCCAAAACTTTTTATCTTTTTGAGCAAAGAACTGTTCCAGGTGCCTTTTACAGTCTTCCAGGGAACTGAATTTTTTTACATTAAGAGAATTTTGTCAAGACCGAAATAAATGGAAATCCGAAGGTGCAATGTCTGGTGAATACGGCAGATGAATCAGAACTTCCCAGCCAAGCTGTAACAGTTTTTGCCTGGTCATCAAAGAAGCATGCGGTCTTGCGTTATCCTGATGGAAGATTATGCGTTTTCTGTTGACTAATTCCGGATGCTTTTTGTTGAGTGCTGCTTTCAGTTGGTTTAACTGTATGCAGTACCTGTGGGAATTAATCATTTAGTTTTTCTGGAAGGAGCTCATAATAGAGGACTCCCTTCCAATCCCACCATATATGCAACATCACATGCTTTGGATGAAGACCCGCCTTTGGTGTGGTTGGTGGTGGTTCATTTCGCTTGCCCCACACTTTCTTCCGTTCCATGTTATTGTACAGTATACACTTTGCATCGCCTGTCACAATTTGTTTTAAAAAGAGAACATTTTCATTACGTTTCAGTAGAGAATCGCATGTGTAAATATGGTCAAGAAGGTTTTTTTTTTGCTTATGGGGAACCCAAACGTCAAAGCAATTCAAATAACCAAGCTGGTGCAAATGATTTTCAATGCTTGATTTGGATATTTTGAGTATGCTGGCTATCTCCCACGTGGTATAACATTGATTGTTCTCAATTAATATCTCGATTTGATCGCTATCAACTTCAACTGGTCTACCCGACTGTGGAGCATCATCCAGTGAGAAATCTCCAGCACAAAACTTCACAAACCACTTTTGACACGTTCGATCAGTCACAGCACCTTCTCCATACACTGCACAAATCTTTTTTTTGCTTTTCAGTTGCATTTTTACCTTTCTTGAAATAATAAAGCATAACATGCTGAAATGTTGCTTTTCTCTTCCATCTTAAAAATTAAAATGGCTACACAAAAATTCACCAATTTTGATAAGTTTTTTTTTTAAATGCACGCTGACATGACAGCTGTCACAATCCAATCCAACAAAACTGTTTCGAGTGCAGTTAAAGACAACTAAGTGCTATTAGAGCCATCTTATGGAAAAAACCAAACGAACTTTTTGGCCCACCCAATATTACTTGAAATTTTGAATAAATTAAATATTGTGTCTCAAATGAAATAATTTAAAATATTATTTTTTTAAAACTACACATACCCTTATTTTCCCCAGGATTCTGATACAGCCATCTAGAACAGTGGTTCTCAACCCAGCTGTACATTTCAATGATCTGGGGATGTTTTAAAAATCCCACTGCCTAGACAGCACACCAGACCAACTAAATCAGAATCTCTCTGGTTGGGACTCAGGCATCAGTATATTTTAAAAGTCCTTCAGACAATTCAGTACAGTCAATGCTGAGAACTACTGACCTTAGGAAAGTGTGAGTCCATTAATACCACCACCACCCAATTAAAAATCATTGCTCTGGGCCTGTGGTCAGGCTATACACTCTCCAAATCCATCACTATCTGCTAAACAATTGTCCTGTCTCAGGAGTGGACATATCAGAGTAGAATGATGTATCCAGGGCAGGATGTCAATTTCGTAATTCCCTCACCTCTTCCCTCTCCTGGCCTCTGCCACCATTTCTTTTTACCAGCCCCATTGATATCTAATTTCTAAAATACTCAGTAATTGCCTTAATGGACTGAATACAAGTTTGGCATGATCAAATATAAGTGCAATTCAGTTCACCAGAGAAGGAACGCCAATTAAAAAAAAAGAAAAAAGATCAAGCTGATAAAATATGTTTCCAGGCAATATCATGTGGGTATAATTATTATGAACATGAACAAAGAAAGACTAAGATTAGTGTAACATAGGTTGCATCCAATTTCCAACCAAATCCCATTTTTACTGGAAATCTGGGGCCAGTCATAGTATGATACCCAATGAGTTTCTAAGGAAAAAAAAAAGGAGAAATAGCTAAGTGACTAAGTGGATGTTTCTCTACAGATTCTCTTAATATGTTCTCTTGACTCTTCATGGAAATATTCTGTTACCTACTTTAGGTCCACTTTATATGTCCTTTTCATTAAAAAAAGACACCAAATCTCTCAACTGTGAGGATCTTTGTGTGTGGATGACACCTATTGGTGGAGACAAGTGAAAATGAATGGTTAAGCAGGAGGTGTGCAGGGCGTCTGAGGGAAAGAAGATCTGGATTGACGCTCAGATGATGATACAGAGTAGTTAAGAGTCCAGACTTCACCTTCAGTGAGCCCAGTTTCTTCACAAACGGTTACGAAGATTAAATAATAAATGACAGCTCGAAGAAAGAAGAGAGGAACAAAGGAATGACACTGGGGAAATCTGAAGGTGACGATTATCCCAGTGAGGAAAAAGGAGCAAAGAATTGCCAAGCCATCGCTTTTAAGAATAGGCATGACCTTGGCCGTGTCTGGATAGCTGTAACAGAAGGCTTGCTGATAGAAAGATCTGCTCGTTAGATTGTCCACAGACCACAAAGACAGCCCAGAGACAGGGGCTGCCTATTCTATAGGATTCTGCTACTTGCTCATGGGAACCAAGAACCAAGCAGACCTTTCACACAACTGTCCCCAAGGCTACAGTCTTCACAGCTGCCCCACTCAGCCTAGAGAAAAGGTCAAGGGCCAGCCATTTCTTCTGGAGGATGTCATTTTCATGGGCTCTCATGTGGGAACATCTCCAAAAACCTGCACCCTGGCATGACAACAGTTAAAAGAATGTCCCCAGTTAGATAGAACAAAACAGCAATGTAGACAATTTATCAGGGAGAAAATGTGAGGTGTTCTACTTTAGCAATTCCCTGGGGAGGGAAGGAATGACATCAGCCTAAGGTTTCATTACCACATACTTATATCACAAACAAGTGGATGCCTACTCACAAGTCTTTTTTTTTTTAAGGCCAAAAGCTGAGTGCTGGGAATCTGAGTTATCGTCTTCCTTTCCATCTTTTACCATTGCCCATATTAATATATGAAGGTAATTTTTTGTATGGTTAATAAAATACCACCGATTGTTTTTAAAGTCTTTTCGATTATAGTGATCTAACCAGCACATGTTTTCTTACTGACTCTGAATTGATCAAGTTAAAATTTGAATGATCCATGTTTACCTTGGGCCCCATAATGTAAGTTCAGGGTCCAAGAGGCTCTGAAATATCTTTCAAAGCCAAAAGGTCTAGGAACCAAGGACCCACTAGCAGATAAATCTGTCCAGGCTTTTAAAGCTTTATTTTTTTGCAACATTGTTTCTGAGAAGATCAAAATTATAGTGTAACTGACCACAACAGAGCCTGCACACCAATAAAGGTAATTATTCTTTAGTTATATCTTTCACGTAAGTTTCTGAGGGTTGGTCTGCCTCTCTAAACTCGACTGTATCTCAAATTTCACATAATGGATGTGTTCTGGGAATTATGTGAGACTAAATAAAATCATAATTTAAATGTAAAGGAGGACTTAGTATTTACATGAAACTTCTGATGAATCATTTTTATAAAAATAGTAAATTCCAAATATGTTTTTAATGTTTTTTTTTAATAAAAGGTTGCTAAATTTCACCATACCCTTGGCCATACTCTTTTTTTTTGTTTTGTTTTTTTGTGTTTTTTTTTGCGGTAGGCGGGCCTCTCACTGATGTGGCCTCTCCCGTTGCGGAGCACAGGCTCCGGACGCGCAGGCCCAGCGGCCATGGCTCACGGGCCTATCCGGACCGGGGCACGAACCCGTGTCCCCTGCATCGGCAGGCGGACTCTCAACCACTGCGCCACCAGGAAAGCCCCCGCCATACTCTTAATATTACAGATTTTCAAGGTTCCTTTCCTTGTACAGTTATCCAGATTCTACCCCCATCCCCAAGACACTGATCTGACTTTCTGTCATAGGTTCCTATTTTTTAAATCCTACTCGGTGTTATTAGCCAACAAAAGGCCTGAGTTAGCAAACTGGGCATGGAAATGAGGCTGGTTTACTTAATCTCTGGCATTTCAAGGTATATGTAAAAACTGATAAAGCAAAATACACTCTCTGTTTTGTCTCTTCCAGGTTGTAATATAGTAGCTGCAATGAATAATAAAAGATGTAAATATATAGCAGTGAATAATTAATATAAGCCAAATATCTCTAGAATTCATCAATAATTAAACAAATTTGCCAATACAAATCTGGGCCCAAAAGCCCCAAGAATCTACTATTTTCCAAACTCAATTTTTCTCATGTTCTTATGAACAAAAAAAGGAAAAATGGCTCTCTCTTTTAAAACATCAACTCACAGATAAACGATCATGACTGAGGATGTTAGCATATGGAAGAAGTTCCCACATACCCTGGCACTTTGTCGGTTCACTTTCTTCTCCTCATCAGGAAGGGGAGGCATTGGATAAGGGTATTTTCTGCTGGAGGCAATAGACCCAGTTGACGAAGAAGGAGACTTGGCAGGAGATAAAGTCCTGAGACGTTGAGAACACATGAAATACATATTATGTGATTGCCTAATATCTTTTCAAGTATCTGAAAAATGGGTTCAGAAAGAACCCTCTGATTTCTACTTTCATAGGCCACTACTGCAAAGGTTTAACTACTGGGACATACTCTGTCATTCACAACACTAGAATGCTAGAATTTTATCTTCCTAACTTCAAAACTGCAATGGATTGTTTAAATATTAGTACACAGAATACTTTTCAGCTAGAAAGCCACTAATGAGGTTTTTTATAGAATAGATTTTTAAAAAGCTAAAATGAAGAAGGGATCAAAAAATACTCTAAGAGCTCATAGTGGTAAATTAAGTGTACGATATATTAATAGTCTACCTTATTTTTATCACTTAATGTAAAAAATGTTTTTAGTGCAGTAATTCCAATTATAGTTTTAAGATCTGAAAGTACAACTGATACATTTATTAGTTACTAAGTCACACACCAGTTTACACAAAACTCATGCATTCAGAGGCCAGTGTGTTAGTCGTGAAAGAACAAAGGCAAATACGAGGGTTTTAATAACACATTAGTAAACATGCAAGCGGTAAGGAGTGCAGAGTTCCAGCCAAACAAAGAGTCTGATGAGAACATACAAAAATGGTCTGATTAGTCCCTACAATCATCATTTCTGTATAGGGGAGGATTCTAAGCCATAGACATAGACCTTGGTAACTCATGTAGGGTATACTTGTCATGTCAATAAGGTGGCAACACTTTAATGACTGGAATTTTACTAAAACTAAAACCAAACACAACAACAAAAACTCTTCCTATTTGGATAATGTGTTCTCATCATGGAGATATTCCATATGAAAGATCTGCATAAGCTCTTGGTACATTATGCTGTTCTTGTTTGATTCTGCATGCACAGTGGTAATATTTGTGACTAAGCAGAGCGCACTGGAAGAGACCATATCTGCTATTTTGTCTTTAAAGTGAAAAAAAAACAGCTGAGAGTGAAAAGCCTCGATTCACACTGTGTCAGTGAAAAATAAACATGATAATTCGGCAGTAGCTACCCATTCACAAATGTCACCACTACACATCCATGACCCCTCAATTCCTGGTGCAAGGCGGTAATGACCACATCACTGAACTGGTGGCACCGCCATGCTGAAGCACAGGTACTTATTTCAGTGGGGTGCGTTGCATCTGCTGTAAGTGACTGACTCAGCCTGCGACTGCTTGTGGTGTGGTAGCCTTCTGTAGGGGGGAGATCTAGTTACTGTACTGCCTGCACCAAATGAAGATGTCCTTTTCTCCCTGATTTTAAATTTCCGTTCCTATCCATATATCATTCTTTGCTCTGGTTCTGCTGTAGTTTTCAAATCAGTTTCTATTTTATGGACACTAAATTCAAGCTAAGATTTGAAAATAGTTTTTCCTACAAACCCTGAGATTTGGCTCAGTTTTAAGACTCAAGAGTGATTCAGTTTACTTTAAATCTGTAATTCCTAATGTTTCCTCTGTTTCTGGAAAATGTCCAGAAATGTTCACTCCTTAATGTGAACTGTCCCAATATTGCAGCTGTTTGACCTCTGCTGTATTAATGCTATCCATCGCGGAGGAGATGGTTGGAACTTAGAATGTAAGTACTTCAAATCCTCTAAAGTACTATTTTTTTTAAAGTACTATTAAAGCAATGTACTACCACATCTTTTTCTAATTCAGAAATTCATGATTATTTTCCATTTTAGGAAGACATTTCAAATAGGACGATGATCTTTAGGAAACAAATTCAGTATGTGTAGAATGAGCACATACTTTTGTATGTAAAGATTTAAATATATCTTTCTAAAACTAGGGATATTAACCTGGGTTTGGATTTTAGCCTAATCACTACTGATAAGATATCCATGTTCAGAAAAACGAGTCAGGTACGCAAACAGCTAAATCTTGTTTACTTTAGGGGATCATACAAACTGAGTCCTCTTTTTCATTCTCTGCAGTGTGTGTGGGTGTCCATAGGATGAGGTATTATTGGCTTATAGCTTCAAAGTCATGCCAGCCATTCACTCGGCCATGGGTCCAAGTGACCAGCTTTGTATACATACAGGGCCATTCCAGTGAAGGTGCTGGAAGTCCAGTCTTCCCCTCAAATAGCTTTCCCTGGCCAAAGCCAATGAGTTTTTTAAAAACAAACATAGTGGTGTCCTCCAGAACCCCACAGAAACTGCACATTTACTACTTCTCACACTAACACACTAGTTTAACTGACACTTTGGATCCTAATGGGAAGAGAAACCAAGCAGCACAGTTTAGGAGGAGCAAGAGGCATCAGGTGTGAGGTTGGGTAGTGTGTGACAGTATCAAGGGAATATCTTGGGGGGATGGGCAGCACCAGAGCAGGCGTCAAAATAAGAGTAGAGAACAAGGCAGGGTAAATCAGTTTAGGGAAAACAAACTTCATATTTCACAAATGTCTACGAAAGACATTTCTTCAAAACCACCTCCAGGCTCTTTTCTGACCTTGGCTACTTGGTTGGTGGTTCCAATCTGGCTTCCACTGAAAACCAGGCACCAGCCCAGCTCATTCATTTACAAAGTAAATTTTGGACAAATGCTAACCGTTATCATTACTGCGTTTTTAAAAACCGTAATAACCATAGTGGGTGCCATTTAGAATTACACAGTGAAGGGACGTCCTGTGCCAATGGATTGTAGTGTGTCTTGGGGCTGCATCAGACCTCCTGGGTTTGCCTTCTGTAGATAGGCAAGGCCAATCTCACTTCTGTCCCCCAGAACAGGCAAAAACCAGGCCAGTCACACACGTGGGACACACGCCTACCACCTATTCACTCGGCTGTGCTCATGTGCAAATTTTATAGTAGTCGGATGGAAAAAGAAGAGATTTTGGAGTCAGAGCCAGGCTCGTAATTCAGGTTCTGACACTTACTGGCTGTGCTATCTCGAGTTACTCTTTTGCTTCATAGAAAGGGAATAAGAATGCCTACATCTCATGATGTTGTGAGAAATAAAGGAACAATGCAGGCACTCAGACAGTTATTATCATTAGTTTCTTTCCAGAGTTACTGCATATCCACAAGATCATGGAAGAGAACTCACAAACCGCTGATGAAGTGAGGAATCCAGTGGATAATACCCAATAGTAAGGAAACCGTCTAAGAGCTTGTAAAGCACTGTCACCAACAGAACTGCCCCCAGGATCTAGGTATGAGAAGATAATGCTCTCACTCTGACCTCACCTGCTCCTTTGTGATGATCTGAATATATATTGACCACAATTTGAGCAAATGCTGTCCTATGAGAACTGGCTAAGGGAGCCCAAGTGAGGCACTCCGATCGCTCAAAATCTTTTGGCATTTGCTTTGCTCTTCATAGTGATATGGATACAATTTTTTTTTTTTTTTTAAATGCTGGGCAGTATTTCGGACCAGTTTTCTGCAAAGTCCCCACATTGCATTTTGATAAGGATGCCGCAAACCCCACACCCCGTGGGTGACTAATAAAGTGACCTTTGCCCTCATTGGTGGTTTTGGCAGGAGAGGTAGCCCTGAATGACCTGGCGGCAGATGAAGCAGACCTGAGCTTAACCATAGGGCTGGCAGAGCATAAGCCAAGGTGTGGGTGCTCTGTGCCTCCTACATGAGGCTTGGTGTGGACAGACAGTGGATGAAATTCACTCTGTTGCGTTAGAATCATTGCGTTGCAAGCCCTGGGATACCTCAATTATTCACCACTTCCACAAAAATTCTATGTTGATTTCCAAGTCTTACAGGCATAACCCTTAGTAACCCCCAAATGACAGTTAACTTGTAACCCTCCTCTGAATTATATCTAGCCTTTAAACATAAATATGGATTTTTAATAAGGAATTCCTCCTATGACTGTCCACTGTAGGACCAACATCTCATAGTACAAGAGGAGATAAAGGAACCCTCTACAATTGCCCTTGCAGCTTTGCACGTGCACCCGGGGGAGCTGAAGCATTTCCCCATCCAAATTACATTTAGTCATGCAGCTTCTGGGCAGACCTGGGGGCTGGTTTTAAGAAATGTGAACTCTTCTCTGGGACCCACGTAAACTACTCAGCTTACCCAGGGAGGTGAATCAACTCTTCCGGAGTACCATTTCACAAATTACGGCTGCAAAATGCTAAGTCCATTTAGGTATATAAGCCCTACCCCATAAGGGACCAAAGTCATTGTGTTTTGGTTCCACGGCTAATACAAATTATAATCTGCCCACAAGCCTGAGGAAAAGAGAAATAGGACTGCAGGTGAGCCAAGATTCCAAATAACATTCAAAATCATCTTACCTGTCTTCCTGACGCTGGCCATCTTGGGAGCTACAGGTGAGGGTGGGATGTTTGAATGTGAGTGTATGTATATGAGGTTCAGTGCGAAAGTGGTATTAGCAGAGGGACAGGGCAGGAGGGAAAGATGGGGTATAAAAGCAGGAGGTATTTTTGTGAGCAGGCAGGGGTTATGCTTCCCTTGGGTTATATGCAAATGTATGGATCAAATTAAAAACGCAGGTAGGTCTAATCATTTTCTCAAACTATACATGTCTAAACTAAATGGTACACTGGAAGAGAAAGTCCACCTTATATGGGTGCTGAGAGTTAAAAACACATACATATTTTGATATCTGATAAATGCTGACCCAAGTCATGGTAATAAGTAATCTGAAAGCTTATTGTTGAAGTTATGTTCAGAAGAGGTAGTAATTGAGTCTATATTGCTTCTTTACATTAGTTGTCCACAAAGTAGTCAGATATAAAGTCCATGTTGACATCTAGGAAGTCAGTTTGATATTATAAAGAGTGAAAAAAATGCCATTAAGAGCCGTGGAAATTCTCTCTGACCTCTAATGTTACGTGAGCTGCAGTGAACTGAGTAAATTTGCTAGTTTCTAAAATGTAGGAGTATTCTGTCTGCTCTTTTGTGAATCAAGATCGTGTTTCTGATCTGTTTCCTGTTCTATCTGAAGGGTAAGACAACGACATTCTTACTGGAATAAAAAATTCCTTTAGATGCTTTTTTGAGAATCTGTAAAACCCTTTTCCAGCATAGCCTTCTCTGATAGCAAATGGTTGTACTGAACAAATAAAGCCTAAACTCATTCCACACACTCTCATGTGGTCAATGTTACCTCAACAATTTTCAAGTTCCATCAAATCAGTGTTTTTACTCAAAGTAAAATTCCACCACATTTCATATGGTTTCTTTTCACGTTTTTCCTTGAGTTTTTGTATGCACTATGCACTCTTCAGGCAGTAAGTAGGAAAAATGCATTATGAAACCGCTAGATTCTAGAAATTAAATTGTTCAGGTTAATAGTGCTTCTTTATTAGTGGAAAGTATGTTTCATGCCCATAGAACACTACATAGCATAGCGTGAAGAGAAAGCTACTAAAAAGCTCAAGATGGGGATAGGGACATGCACTAAATGGCAACCCTTTCAAATGGCTTCATTTGAAACGTTCAGAAAAGAACTAGACTTGCTCACGAAGCCAAAAACAGAGATCAAAAGGCAGCAAATAAACAAGGACCCTTTCCACCTATGGGAACTTGTATTGGGAGATACAAGATAGAGAGCCAGTCACACTACAGTATTTGAATGTGCTGGGAGAGTTTGAAAAGGATATAAAATTAATTTATAAAATACCTAAAGTATGGTCCTTCAGTGTTTTTATTCACATCTTCTACCCACTTAGCTACATTATAGTCTCTTTTGAACCATGGGTTTAAATACCTGCAGAAAGCAATGGAAGGAACAAAGAAAGCAGAACAAGATAGAAAATCTGAAAATACACAGCACAAGCTTAGCAAGGATGTTCTTCACCCTCCAAACACTAATGACTATAGCAAATAAACCAGGATGGATGCTGGGTGATTATGAGGCAGTCTGTACAATGACATGGCAATAAACTCAGCTACAACAAGGCTCAAGGCATTCTAGAATGCATTCAACCTTTCAGGGAAAGCCTTTCCAGTGGTTTCCCAAAGTGCATCAGAAGCTCTCTCTCAGAGATCTGTCAGCAGTCCCATTCACCCACCTCCAAAGTGGCTTTTTCCAGGCCACCACTCATTTGGCTTCTTGGTTTTCAAATGATAATGGGCCTTTCTGAGAATATTCAGATGGCTGCAATTCCAACCTGGTGTTTGGGAATATAACACCCCAAGAACAATTAAAAGGGGTCACGTTCTCTTTCCAATATGAAAGGAAAGATGTTACACGGCCTCTGTCTCACTCCTGAGAGCAGATCCCAAGCTGGAGTCAACGAGAAAGGTGACCCAGCTGGCTCTATGAGGAGCAGAAAGGGACCCACTCTTCTGATCCTGGAGCCCCAGCGCACAGTAAGTGTGGTCCCAAGAGGCCTCCATGTTCTTGAAGGTGGGTTTAGTAACTTAGGTGCAGCTGCGATGTCCCTTCCTCCCCTTTGTGCACTCCACACTCATGTTTCCAGTAGGAAATGGCCCTCACAGGTTGCCTTCCAAGTGTCTGATCACTAAGGAGTGACTGCCAGAGGATAACAACAACCTTAGTTAACGCTTCCCTGATGGATCTGGCCAAAGTCTCCATCAGAATTACTGCATAAAGAAAAATGTTAAAGGCAGTAAAATTATGAGTGCAAGGGTTTTGGGGTTTTTTTTGGTTTTTTTCAGTTTCTTTTGATTTTTACCCTGGGAGCCAAGCAAAATCACATTCTCTTAGAATATGCCCTTGTCAAATAAATACAGTTTCAACAAATTCACTCATGGAAGAATTTGGAGGTTTTACTGAGTTTTCTCATTTAAAAGGTAACTTCTAGAGATGCTATAGACAATAAAGATTCGAGCTCCATAAAACTTTTAAAGTTATTTGGAAACAAACCAGGGAAAGTGATAAAAAAACACTGCTTTTTTTGTGGTTAAAGTCTGCTTCTTTCCTCCATATTTAGTTTTAGTTAGTAGATACACTTAAATCAAGATACATTTCCACAGTTAAACAAACAAAATTAGATTATTTTCCATAGTGATTTTCCTCAACTTGTTAGCTATAACCAATGTACGCCACAAAATAACATCACGAGTTCCCTCCTGAGGGAAGGGCTTGATTGTTTTTCATGCTTACACGACCATTTTTGCTAAGACAGTGTCCCCTGACTTGAGAACAACTCGCACTTCTTTTTGCCTTTAGCCACAATCATTGCCAACTTGTGCTTTTGACAGAGATAGCCAATTAAAACTTGCATAAAGATTTCCACTGAGACTCTGAACAAAAAGAAAAAAGTCAAAAAGCAAGTGCAGCCACACATAAAGGCTAGTGAATGCTCTGGCCTGGGGAAAACCATAGAAAAAGCCCATGCAGCTGTTACCGGGTGAAACACAGCCGCATAGCAAACTGAGTCACCCACAGGCAGTCGGCCACTTCCAGGAGGAGACATGTGTTCCTTTCACTGTCAATCTCAGAAGCTCTAAGGGACAGCCATGGATGTTCCAGGAAACCTACAGCTACATGGCCTGACTTGCACATGGTGGACCTTTCTCTCTGTGTCCGGGAACATCTCAGAAAGCTGTGATCACTTCACTAGAGGTCACTGAAGAGAGCTCTCAACTGTAGTTCCCTCTGGGGATGTGCCCATGAAAGTGTCTTCACAGTGGGCCTCCTAACATCTCTAGGTAGTGCTGACTGGAGTGATGGGATTTCATCAAACTGTGATACATCTGCCTACGTGGCTTGACTTGGCTTGTAGCGCAACATGCAAAAAAAAAAAAAAAAAAAAAAATGCGTTCGACAGGAGAGGAGAGCTCTCTGTGTTCTCCAGGATGATGGAAAGGCAGAGGAAAATTAGCTGATGCTGGCTGGACCAGGACCACCTCCGAGCAGACGCTGGGGGTCAGTCACAGATCAAATGACCCTGTTCTCAGCCAAGGAAGGGACTTGGAGGCGGATTAAGTGGCAGCCCAAAATGAAGGGGCAGGTGGAGACTGACCTGTGATCCAGACTCCCTGTCTGGGGGCTGTCAGAGCCCCCTGGGTTTATGCCTTGGGATGGGACTGTCTGGGCGAGGGAGTGCCCAGGCTCAGGTGCTTGGGGCTCCCTCCTGTAAAAACACAATATATAATACAAAGTCTAAGCCAAAAACTTTCTTTACATCATGTACAACAGTGAGGAAGATGCAAAACTTTGAGTGGAAAAACAGTACAATAAACAAGGACATTTTATAGCAGAGTATGCATCTGGGGGGCATGTCCTGATGTTTCATCATCCTTTGGGATACTAAAGGGAATGTTGAAATAATGTTGAAATAAGGGACCCGATAATACCTCATTATCTAAAAAAAATTTTAAAAGAGATGTTTGTCCGTGGTCATTCTGCTCCTCTTATAATTACACAAGTGATACTGCTATATCAGAAGCAAATGGGATTATTTAACAAATACGGAAAGTATTTTAAAAACCTGTCGACATAATTCTTGATATGCTGTGTATTAGGATTTCTTTTAAGAAAAACAAAATAAAACATAGTGTCCGAACAATAAGGTATGTGAGAATGTGAGAACAGTGATCAGCTTCACGGACTTGGCTCCATTTAGGTTACATGAGTCATGTAACCAAATCTGAAAGTCTGAAAAATCTGAGAGCGTCCTGAACACTTCTTCTTCATAAAGATGACTTCATTATAATGTCTTATTAAATGTAATAATTATCTCACAGGCAAGATTTCTCAAGGGTTATCTATATATCATAATATTTGTTACATGATACGTAATTTTTTTTTAAAAAAAATAAGTGATTATGCTAGAAAACGTTGCTAAACACCAAGTGTTCCTTGGGTCCTAAACTCATAGCTTTAATACAATATTGGATATTTGGTTGTTGTTCACTTAAGAGTTTTCAAAGCCTTGTTATAGGAAGTACTGTTAGAACACTAAACAGTACACAAAGGAAGTTCTGAAGAACATTCTGCAGTTTTACCTGGACTCTCGTGAGCAACTGAGATAAGCTAAGAAGCTCTTACCAGGTGACCTCATGCAAAACAAATCAAACAACATTCCAAGAAGAGTTTATCCACAATGAGCCCTAAAGCATTCAAGCGCTTTGGGGATGTATAAGATAAACTCTAACGGATTAGTTATTTGTGATGGAGTTCTATGATGCCAGTCTGGACCATGCAGTGGTATCACTGGAACCTATCTATTGTTTCTAAGGTAAAGTATCCTCTAGTAAACTTTGACGAGCCACTTACAAGACAATACCATCAGCAGGAAGCTCCAAATTTCAGGGCAATGTTATTGTCCTGGACTGAAAAAGGCAGAGTATATGATGGAAAAGCTAACGTGAGTTTCTGACACGCGGTTAACAAATATCTGCTATTCAGATTTTTTTAAGTATTAAGGCATGAAGAAGCAATAGAGATGCAGGGAATCATCACTAGCACTGCAGTGAGAAATAAGTAAAAAAAAAAAAAATTTTTTTTTAGGTGGGTGCAAAGAGTACAGTTAATTAAAACCAGGTGGCAAGGTCCACAAGGAAACTAAGGATGTGTTTTATTCCATGATGGGAGATAAAGGTTTCAGGAAGCTTGGTTTTGCTTGAACTTTCTTAAGTGGAGAAACAAACAAAAAAAGTGTATGGTGTTTACTTCATTATAAGTGACTTTAAATGTAACTGCTGACCCTATCCCCACTATTAAAAAAAAAAAAAGTGTGGCTATCATTTAAAATGGATAGTGTTGCATTTAGTGACAATGATTCCGTTAAAGAGCAAGTTTAGGTAAATGCCCTTTTAAATGTCCTCAGAAGGAAAATTTAAAAGGGAACCATATTCCAGTAGTCTGAGAGAATGCTTAGATGGCAGCCATGAAGCCCTTGGAGCGGTGGTTTCACACTGTGAGCAGTTCTCATGCTCTAGTACAGTGGGAATCTTCCCCTGATGCTTCTAGGTTGTGTGAATACTGGGAAGAGGAAGGGTGACCCCTCTAAATGGCTGGACCCCCGGGTGATGAGAAGAAAGGAATGTTATCAAAATTCCCTTCAAACGGAACTGAAACACCACAATGGCAGGTTACTGGAGGACAAAGCCTGCAGCGAGGGTGAGACCCCCACTATCAAGGAGTATTGGTTTGGGCACAGTTGCGGAGATGCCTATGTAAAAGAGAAAAGCCATGGTTAATTTTAAAACGGCAAAAAAAAAGAATTAAAAAGACAAAACCAAGACCAAGAGGCATGGTTTACAGTTCTTTGATGATCTGGTTAATTAACTTTTCACACTAATTGCACAGGACCTTGGAGTGTCTTTTTCCATTAGAGGTTCAGACTTACTCAGTTGAATTAGACCGAGGTCTAAATCTTTTGCCTCTGATTTTCTTTCTGTTGCCTCCCAGGTTACCTGAAAAAGATGGTTTATGGCTAGATTTGAATATAAATAAAACAACCGCTGTGTGTTTAATTACTGTATTTCAAGTGGGTGCAATTCACAACCAGCACCAGCCCAGAACAGAGGGCTTTCGAGCATTGTGCAGCCTTCTCAATGTGTCCAGTGAGCTGGTGCTACCAAATCCCATCATTTCCCATCCAAGAAAAAAGAACTGGATTCTCTCATAATAAATGCCCTCCTCTCTGTTGGGAGAAGAGCTTAAGACCCAACAAAAAAGAACAAGTCTTTACAACCGGGAACCACAAAATATAGACTTTAGGTTATGTGGACAGACGGGTTCAGAATGCTGCCCTATACCTTGCCAAGAGTTACTGCGAGGTCGTCCATTTTCACAGATGTCCGAAATATGTTTTGTGTCTGGAATCCTTTCACTCCAAGAATGAGAGAGTCCATTTGACCTGAAATTGAAAATGTATATATATTGTTCAAAAATATAATCAAATGAATGTTTTGAAATCAGTAAGCAACATTTCTAAGCATTACTGTGCATTAAAATAAATCAAGAAAGAAAAAATCTGAAATGAAAGAATGAAGAGAACATGAAAGTCTTCATGAAGAAGGCAGAATTACACAACATTCAATTTAAGAAAAGTCAAATACAATGGAACCCCATTACAAGAGTTTGTAATTGAAAAGTATCAGGATGCAAGGCAAGCCAATTACATTCCCAAGAACCATATATAGCAAATTCACTACATATTTCGGTTACATAACCCACGCAACAGAGTTATAATGGGGTCCCACCATAGATGTTTCTTAATTGTAAAGCAATGGCTTCCATTCAAATACTATGAGAACATGGACTTCCAAGAGATTTCATTAAGATTTGCTCAATTGAACCTGCCTTTATCAAAGTAATATTTAGGTTTTCTTAAACAACAAAATTATTTTCTGAGAATTGGCATTTTTCTCCACAAATATGTTCCCCCCAAACGTGACACTGTTGGTTAACTGTCCAATAACTGAAATGAGTCAGATGTTTATCATGGAGGTGTCTCTCACAAAGTCCATGTACCGTTAAGACCTTCTGCTCTTTGTGTCCTGCCATCTTTAAATGAATTGTCTACAAGAAGCAAAATTTACATACCCACGTTGTACCACATAAGAAAAGCATTTTGACAAACTACATATACTTAGGAGGAGTCACATAATTTGGTACAATATTTAACTGTTTAAAAGTCAAAACCCATTGAGATTTTGCTAAAATCTGGTAATGATTCAAATTGATATTTTAAGCTCTTCTTGAAGTACTTTAGAAAATAGCACTGGACTTTAAATCTTTTCCACGTATCATACCAGTTAATTGCTAACAATGTCTATTTTAAAAGGAACTTTCTACTGATGAATGAAAATAAATGGAACTTAGCACAATTATTACATAATTCCCTAGATTTTTCAACACCATTTGCTAAGTATAGAATGACTCCTATTTTGTACAAAAGAACAACAGAAATTCTGCTGGAATTCATTGATTTCTACACTTCTTTACCATATTATTTAATTTAAAATTAAATACTTGACCAAGAAAATAATTATATAGTGAGAGAATTTAAGTAAATCTTATTCTCTTAGCCAAAAACTCCCCAATAAATTAAAAGAATAAAATTTTTGAACATCCTACTATAGAACTGTACTCCTTATGCAGAAACTAATCATTTTACTTTTGCTTTAGGCTATGTTATTTGAGTAAAAACATCCTTCATGCCGAGGACAGTTCCACAGAGAGTTCCCAGATCTCACTAATTCCTTCTATTCTTTTTCCTGATGTTTATAAAGAGTGAGATCCACTGCAGAATTTTTACAGAGTATTTACTCTATTTAGAACTCCAGAAGAGATCATGTTTCTTCTCAATAAACTAGCAATTTCCCTTTCAGTCTACAAAGTAACTACTGTGCCCAAAGTTATGCAGGGGGCTATCAAATCTTTTTTTCTATACATTACACCCCTACCAATAAGTTTAAAGAAACTCTTCCACAGGAATATTTTAGCTTTTTTCAATGTGAATGTAGGTCTCATTTCCTAGAACATTCCAACTATTTATTTCTTCTGTCAGCTTATTTTATTAAGCAGTTATAAAGCATGCAGAATTTTAAATGGTCTTATACACCTTAAGATCCTAGAGCAAGAATACAGCATCCAAGTTTAAGACATATAAATAATATATTAACCCCATTTGGACTGTTATAAAACTCAGGCAAACATTAAATATGCTTAAATTAATTTGGCAACCAAGCTCTAAGTTATAAAGTCTAGAATTAGTCATTCCAGGAATGAAAGGCAAAATCGTAATATTCAAATATATGATTCACAGAGAAGCAATCTTTTTTTTTCACACCAAGCTTAGCTTGATAAATTTAAAATTAAAAAAATATTCAATGCAGCATTATATTACCAATTTATTTTAACAACTGCTTTTATTGAAGCGTGACAGTAACCTTTTTCTTTGACTACCAAGCATGACATAAAGCTCACCATTTAAAATACGATAAAATACTATGTGTTGTTTCTTAGGCAGTATAAGAGCAAGATTGAAAAACCCTGGGGTTTCTATATAGATTTAGGGTTGTTATTTGCTTAGATTTGTTTTGTTTGGATTTCTGGCCTGATTTATTAAACCAGTGGTTCTGAGCATATGGCATTTTGAAGTAGAGTAATCAAAGAACAAAGGATACTATTTTTTTTTAACATTCAAGAAAGAAGGAAGAAGTAATCAAACCTGCTGCAAAATAATGAAATGTTCTGACTAATGGAATAATGTGTGATGGAACAGGTAGAAATCTGAAAATGCGACAGAAAAGCAGACCTCTTCTTAGAACTAGATGCTGAGTTTGTGCTCACTCCAGGAGGAATGTCGCTATAAAAAGAGTCGCCATCTCCAGGCTCTTTTACATAATCTCCCTGGGGTAACTGTCTAAGGCATAATAAACATTTCAGAGTCAGAAAACAAGACACACACATGAGCACAGACATATACAAATAGTATTTTAGGAAAAAAGAGGTAGGGATAATGAGCTCCATGAATCAAGTCTATAACAACATGTAAGATTATTAATAAATGTGACAAGTTAAAGTCATTCTAACTGTAGAGGTCAGAAATGCAATCACTGAAGTCTTTACAGTCTGGATGAACAAATCCTTGCTTCAGGGGAAATACAGGAAAAGATGAGGTTTTTCACTGTAACTTCATTACACTTAGAGATGTGAACTGCTGTTTTGTCTTAGAAAAAAAAAAAAAAAAAAAGACACACAAAAAAACCTGGTGCTGAAGGAGACATGTTGAGACAGACAGTCCTTGCCCAGATAAGGCATCGTTTTTCTCACTGTGGTGAGTAAACTATTCATAATTTCTAAATATTATATAATGTAACCTTGACTTGGTCTTAAAAGAACTGATTGATTTCTAAACTATGTTCTATAATTTAATCCAAATAAATTCTTATCGAGTTTTCTGTTCAATTTGGAGACTCACTGTTCATTTAACAGAAATATAATTGACAGAGATTCAAAGGGCAATCAAAAATGTAATTCTATAACTGCACACTAGAATGTGTAAAGGAAGATAATTTAGCAAAAGGAAGAAAGGGTTGAAAAAATAACAGAATTCTTGTTGAGACTAGAGGAAGGTATTTATAGGTGGCTGGTGGGTGATCTCCATTCTTCATCTCCAACAAGGGAAAATCTACATAGTCTGCACTATTACTGACCCCACTCACTCTGAGTTTGAATTAACTAAGATTGGAACAGATTTTTATTACTTCTCCTAAGGGAACAGGGTAGAAAACTTTAGATAGGACCGCCTGGTCAACCCTCCTACCTTGGTAGCTAATCTGATCCTTTGCCAGTGCATGGCCCCCAGACAAACAACTGCACCTCAAACTTGATTTGGTTCCATTCAGCACTAAAGTTGGAGGTGGTACAAACTAGTGTTGGACTGAGAATTTTAAACAGAGCTGTACTTAACTAGGTCTTCAACAAAGGCCCACATTTGCTAACGCCTCTTCCTATTTATTTTTCCCTTAGTTACCACACTAGTCATGGTTACTTGCTGATGCTAAATTCAATCCCTAAAATGTTTCGGCTGTTTCCTTGCTTATGCCAACTACCACATTGTTTTAAATGTTTAAAATGGTTGGTCATTTATTCTTTCGAATGACTGAATATGCTCTCTTATACTCTTTCAATCCTATATATTCACACATCTCTACAAATAAAATTGTTCAACTGATACAAAGCACCTATATTAATTTGTGTGATTAAATCTACTCCTCCCCTTTAAAGAAATCAAATTTCTCATTAGACTTGTATGTAAGATTGATTTTACCTATAATTCTTTGATACATATTCCTTCAAAATATTTTTAACCCTTTAAGTGACTTCAGCTCATAATCGTAATCTTTCTTTTTCCCAGTGTATTATGAAACATTAATTTTATAGGAAAAGCAATGCAATGTAATCTTTCTTTTTCCCAGTGTATTATGAAACATTAATTTTATAGGAAAAACAATGCAATTTCCCCATATTTATAGTGTTAATAACACAGGACAAATGATATATCTGCTTATGCAAGAGCTCTTTAAATCTCTGGACTCATATTTTCTGTCTTGCCTCCTATCAGTAAAATACTCTATCAATTCTTCGAAAAATGCTCTCAATAAAATCAAAATTCTGTAAGTTGCCTCAGGTAGGAAAATTCCCTTTTGTATTATATTAATATTTATAAAAGAATGCCAAAGAACATCCTATCAACATTACATTTCCAATAATAATCCTTATGGCTAACAAGTCATTTCTGTCACTATTACCTTTAATGATAATCTTTATAAATTGATGAGATGTGCCTCACTAAATTCAAATTAAATAAAGATAAATTCTGACTACACTTGATCTTGCCCATTAATCTATCCCCCAAACTACTCTCTCTTTACATGGTTCTGACATTGGGGCACTTACCAAGGGCTCACTTAGCTAAGACTGCAGGATTAAACAAACTGCCTCTCGCAACGGATGGTGTTTTTTTTAATTTTTTGTTCATTTGTTTGTTTGTTTGTTTTACCTAAGCACATTTTACCAGTCCTTCAATGTAATTTCTCTGCAGTCCATTGTCATCTTTTACACTGTGCACAAACATCCTAAATGTTAAACATATCATAAACTATGGGCTTCAGTCAAAGGGTTGAAAGGAAAGTTTAAGTTCAATGAACTCTGGGGGTATAGCCTCGCTTTTATCATCCCAGGCAGATTAGATTCCTATCTATCTCTACTGTGAAGTCTCCAAAATAAAGAAACTACTGTGCATTCTCCTTAAAATTCCACAAGGAATGCATGTCACTTTCTTCACACAATAAATGCATTAAAATGTTAATAATAGATGAGGAACTTTGTTAAAGATCTTTTAAGAATAATACTTAACATCCTTCACTGTCCAGAAATTTATTCTTTTTTCAATATCCAATTACATATTGTTACAAACCTATTTCTTCTTGATTAACCTTTAGTGAAGATAGAGAGTATCAGGTCCCCATGATCAATAAAATACCATTTCATCATTTATTATAAAAGATCATAAATGACCAACTAAGTAATAGCTTTAAATTTGTTAAAACTGAATTTATTTTTCTAGTCTTTATAGTTTTCTTCCTAAATTTTGCTAGTTTCAATAGAATTTTGGAATTAGGTGGCCTGACCAATGCTAAGTTTTATAATGGAAAAATTACCTCATATTTCCAATATCACATGCAAATATTTTAGACATATATATGAATTTCTTTTATAAATAATGACCAAAAGAAAATAAAAGCTTATTTAACTAAATTCTTTTTCCTCAGAAAGGATTCCCGTTATGAGGGAAGTCTAATGTTTCCTTAAAGAGTCCACTGAACCATGATATTTAACTTAATAATCCTTACACATACTCAAAATGAGATTACAATGAAAAAAATTAAGTCTTAACCTTAATGCTGAAGGAGCCATTTCTCCAAAGCTTTGTAGGTGTCTGGGCTGTCTGCTATTGGAATTGTTACTTTTCTGTTTGAAGAAATATTGTGTAATGTGTACTAAGTCACACTGACAGATGCATGAGTATCACTGAAATAATAATAATATTTAAAAAAAACTAAGAAAGGCTTGAAAAAATAAGGAGGGAGGTTCACAAGCAGAAAGTAAAGTGGCTAAAACAGGTGAGAGAGAGAAAAGAAATGGGGAAGGGGGTTTCTGCTTAAGATATGGGTCAGGAAGACATGATCTAATTATTTATTCTAATTCACATTATGTATGTTCAATGATGTATATTCATTTCAGACAAAGGAAGAGAACATTGAGGAATGTGGATGCTTTATAAATCCAAGTTTAATGAATGTTTTCTTATCCTATTGCTATATGCAAACCTGCCTGAAAACCAAAATTCAAATTTCTAATTCTTGTTACAAAGTACACAGTTGCTAAGTCCTAAAGCAATTATGGTAAAATAGAAACAATAGCATCAACTGAAAAAAAATTATGGAGGTCTTCGTTCCTGGAGATTTTAAAGAAAATAATCAATAGCCATCCTTCCAACTATATGACATCTAAGAATTCTCCATGGCTTCACAGTCCCATGGTCCTACCCTTCACAAGACGACACTGGCAAATTTAAAGTGATACCGTTCATGTATGGCATTCTGTCTCCCAGAATCGGACTTCTATTTTTTATTAGGCAGTTGGTAAACAAAAAGAAAAAAAAATGGGTTTCCTTCTCATCTTTTTGCCAGACATGAAATTAAACCTATCACACATTCCTTCAATATAAAGAAAACCTTGAGGACACATTCTCTGGTGGGAAAATTTACCAGGTTATCAGGTTTCTTCACAGAATTACTTGCCTGACGTTTCCAGTAATTTGAAAGTTATGTTCAGTTTGGCATTTCTGAGCCACTGGATCATCAGTAAGAATCTGAGAAGTGGCTACACACTTAATATGCATTCAATGTCAAAGCAAACCCATATGTTCACCAATGCTTTCATACCAGCAAGTACAAGCCTTACTCATGTCAGGAATGCTGCTTTCCTCTTTGAGGACAGCCATACCTACCTACCTCTTTCATTTGAAGATTAGAGAAATGCAAAGTCTTCAGAGACCACACATTAATAACTTTCCTTAGTAGAATGCTTCACAGATTACAAAGAACTTTTGTCTGTTTTTAGAGTTGAGGAAAGTTTAAATGGTTTCCCAAGACCACATACTAGCAAGTGGATTTCTGATTCTTTTTCAATTGGTCCTCCCACCATGGAACCTCAAAGGAAAACTTAATTTAACTCAAAACTCAAAATTCTTATTTCTACTCCCTAGCACATCTTTATTGGAATATCTTCAGATATTTTCACAAGATTGTAAATTTCCTAATGCATGCTTTGGTCTATTGGCCTTACCACATTCTCTATAACCACTAACATATATTCTAAAAAAGGACAACACTTCAGAAGATATTTATACACTCACAACTTCCTGATCTAAAGTCCCTTCCTTGCTGTTTCTCCATTTTAAGAATTATTATACAACCCTGAGATTCATTAGCTATGGACAAGGGCAAAAGTAAACAAATAAAGGTTGTGCTGAAACATAGCAAAATATAAAAAATTATATCTGCTGAAATGCGACAACTCTCAAAATATGCACTAGACTCCAACAGGGTGGCCAGACTGATGAAATGGTGACTCAGTAATACCAGGAGGCATGAAATTACATCAGGCACAAAAAAGAGATTTCTAGCATAAAATTTTTCTTAACTGTACCTATGCATATATTTAGTTAGAATAGGAAATTGGTGCACAGGTTTACATATTTATCATTTTTTGTAGTGTGGGCAATTACTTTATTCTGGAGAATATCCCTGGTGAGAACACATTTTAGAGCACCATAACAGCTTTGCTTACGTTACTTATTTGTGACACTGTGCTTTCCTTTTTATATAGTCAGCAATATTAAATTACATTATAGCCTTAATTCCTATGGAAATGGAGCTAAATCATCAGTTTTTGATCTTGGTATTCTGACTTTATTTTTCACTGAAGAAAGCCACCAAACTTACACTTCTGATATGGCTGATCAACTTCTACCCAACACAAAGCATAAATAGCTCCAGCTCTTCTCCAGTCTTTTTGGACACAAGAGTTTAAAACGGGTCACAAAGAAGTCTAGTGTTTTGTGGGTTTTTTAAATTTAATTAATTTTCTTTCAATTTTACTTTCTCTACTAATGGTAGAAGTCAGTTACTCCAGAGCAAGGTCAATATTTTCTAATATCTATGGCTAACTGACCAGGATCTCAATGGGTACCCTGTAGGTATCTCTTACGGATAAAACCTTACAGGGATTTTAAATTACAACATAGAAAGAAATAGAACAAGTTTAAAGTTCTAATTTCTGAAAAAAAATTAAAGCCGTGGCTGGGTCCTGAAAAAGCGTCACCACATTTATTATGTCTTATTCCTAATGTGCCTCAGGCATTTAATGGAACAGTTGGAAAAGGTAAGTAAGTTAGGAACCTGCATAGGTATCCTGAGTACAAAACTAGTACCATATGATATGGTCTAGATTATCAATTTCCAGGATATTTTAATTTTTTATAGCAATAGCTAATAGTATTCATAATTTTTTAAATGTAAAAAGTGAAGGATGTACCCCAATATGGGCTAATTTAGATTTAGAAAAAATAGGCAAGTCTTACAGGACTACATGAATGCTTTGTATCTCTTTTTACACTGCTGGTTAAACATAGATTTTAAGGTTATGATGAATGGAGTGCCTGACTTTAGGGGCTTTTTTATTAAAAAAAAAAGTGCACTGGGCAATCAGAGATTCCAACTATGCAAATTATTTCTTTCACTACCTGTGCAATTACCTAATCCATACAAAAAAATATTTTCTTATGCAGCGCTAAAACAGACTCTTCAAATGCCAAGACATTCTCCTGACCACAGCACTGTGCCCGTATAAATTTTATCATTTATGAATGAAAGTTACTAATATAACAACAGTAACAAAAAATAAGTTCCCTCAGAAAGTGTTAGGTAATAAGGGTGTTATAAACATGAACAAAAGCCAATCAACCAATGTAAACAAAGGTGACACCTTAACATAAAGGAATTTTGTTTTAGGTAGGAAAAAAAAAATCAACTCCAAATATATATTACTATAAAAGTAACACAAATAAGAACTATTAATTATACTATTGTTGGACGACAGAACCATGAAAACTAAATAATGACAGATCTATTTTAAATTAATACATTCCACAGCAACATTACTAAAATTATCATTTTAAGGTCATGAAAAATCAAGATTAGTTTATGACCACTACAGCATAAAAACAAAGTGAACTTGATTTACAACTGTATGTATGAATTCCAAAGATGCTAACAGGATTTAAACCTTTCAGTTTTCAGTTCTATGTTCAGATTATTCTCATCACATACCTCTGTTCTCGATAGTTTCTTTTTACGGACAAGAAGAGAAAGAGAGAGAGAGAGAGAGAGAATTAGTTACCTACAAAAGTACATTAAGAGAGACCAGTAAACATAAGAGCTCTAGCATTCGTTGAAAGGTCTCCACTAGAATTTCTAACTGCAGAATTAAAATGGGGAATAAAAACACAGTCTCCCTCTCTCACACACACACACAAATTTCACTTCATCTTTCAAGGAAGTGACACCAAAGGGTTAGTGACAGTATCTTCAAGTAACCATTGTTTAAAAGCATAAAGCTTCAGTTATTAAAAAGTAATTGTTTCCTCAATGTCAATTGTATATTAAACATTTAGTAATGTCCTAAAGTCAACCCTATTTCAAATACAGGTTTTCAGACATGTACATTGATTTAAATCAGGAAATTAGTCAAGTTACTTATATATATTAACTATGTTTTCATACAAATAAAAATTACAATCATTCTTTTTGGAATACATACCCCAAACTAAGCTCTTCCTAAGAATTTCAAATAGGAAAACATAACTGGACACAAGAACATTTTGTATATGATAAATTAGTTATCATAACAGCTAAACAGGTAATTAATTTATCATACACAAGAATAATAATAGAATTCACAACTGTTATGGACCTCCCAAGTCATCACTACTTATTCACTGAAGCTTCACTGAAAGCTACATTGGAAACACTTTGTTCAAAGTCTCTGTTTTTTATTTGGCCATCTCCTAAAATAAAATTGCATTAGTTTCAGAATAAACCATTCTGAAACAAAAATGTGTTCTAGAGAGTGTGGTAGTGAGGTGCCAATGATTTTTAACTTTTAAATCAAAAAAGTCCATTTAAAACTTTCTATCATGACCTAATTAGGTGTTAATATTTTGAAGACGTGTTGGAAGGTCAAGCAACTGAGCAGTAGGCTCCTTCCTCCAAGATCAAGGCTAATGTTTCCATATGGATTTCGTTTGTAGTACTTTCACCTGCCAATCTATTCCATGCACTGTCTATCTCATTTAATAATGAGTTCATGAGAGTAAAAGTGCAATTTGATACTTAATATTTTTAATTCCTGAAACCATAAGATAGAAGAGAAAAATAAGCCAAAATCTTTCTATTCAACATGTTTTACTTTTTATTCTCTCAATCTGATTACCTGAGTGGTCCACCAGTTCCAAATGAGTATTCCTCATTTCCTATTCCTGCCATTCCCCCAAGGCTTGGAGAAGGGGTAGAAAGTTTAATTGGAAGGATTAATGAAAAAATGAGTTCTCAGGTCCTAAATTCATTTTGGAATTTGAAATAGAGTATGTGTAACAGCATATTCATGAATTTAATTCATGTATTAAAATTTCTACATCCTTATTCTATTTTTACACATATTTGAATAAATTTAGTAACACTAAAACTTTCATCAGTCAGGTTCAAATTATTTATGAAGAGAATACTGTGGTATGAACAAGATTTGTCTTTTTCCTTAATAATCTGCAAAGTACATACATTCAGAAATGAAAAAAGTGAAACCACTTAAATATCGTAAAACTAAGAAATGATATACAGAAAGAAGTACTTTTCATTCTAATCATTAAAACAAACAGACACAGGTAATTTCATTAGCAGTAGGAGTAGATGTTTAGGTTTCATATTTCTGAAAGGGTAATTTTTTCCAAAATTGTAAACATGAAATATCAATTTGCATCAGTAGGTGGCAGAAAATCACACACCACAGAACTAACAATTTTGCTTTCCCTCTCACATGACCAAATGAAACCACTGAACTACTTCAAAACAGCAAGGTTGTGACGGCAATTACTACGTAAGTCTTGTATCAGGGAAGTCAAGGAAATAGTGTGACTCCAAGATGGAGTTAATTCACCTGAGGTGTGAGAAGAGCTCAAACAATATATATACAGAAAAGCCTTTCTTTCAGACATGTAATTTTATACTCCAAACGCTATGCTGAAATCAGCCTGTGCAAATGTAAGTATGCAATGTGCCTAACGAACTGCACATTAAAAAGGCATATAGGTACTGAGTATCTATGAGCTGGTACAGAGCTAGGTACCCATTTAATTAGGGCAAAGCATTACCACTACGCTGTGCCCTCCTTCGCTGTGCTATGCCACGTTAACTACATTACGCTAAACTTTACCCTGCTGTCTGTGCCATTCGTTAATACAACCTTGCACAAATGTCTTTCTGCATTTTAATACTTATAACATACAAAGTTTATCCTGGCAGTCAACTAATTGCCCTCTCCTTTCAGCCAAAGAAACTTTCCGGGTTTTGATCTCACAACAAGCAAGAGCCACAAACACTTTTAAGGAAGTTTCTGTTAATTCAGTTGGCTTAAAACCATGTCAGGGAATAATAATAATAACAACAACAGCAACAAATGATTATATAATGCCTAGTTTATTGAAAGGTTTTGGGTAATTTTAAAGTCTAAAAAAGTCTAATTCCCAAGTCTTTTAGTAAGCCAAATTTGATCTATGAATTAAAAAAAAAAACTATAAAATGGGCTAATAGGCAGAAAGTCTAGCAAAATTTGCAGGACTTCTTTCCAAAAGGAGAAACACCCCAAGCCTGGGGACCTGATACAACATTTCAGAGATCAGCAGGACTATGATTTTAACTTGAAATATTTTAAAAACTTAAGGTGTGTCACATTTAAGTTTTACTTTATTAAACATAAATAAGCTATTTGAATACTAAGGAAATTTTTCACATCGTAAGATTGAAGTACTTGAAAAGGGAAATGAACATATTAAATATACAAATAAGTTTGGAATGTGTGAAGTCATTTACTTAGCTAAATGCCTAGCTAAGGGGATCCAATATTCAAAAGTTATAAAATGTGTAACTTTTTCAAGTTTATAAATAGAACCAAAAAATTGTAAGTTGAACTTTGAAGCTTAAGAATTAGGTTTCTAAAAGTTGTAACTTACAGTTGAATTTCAATTTTAATAAATTACATCTCTGAGGAGTTTTTTCTTCACACAAAAACACCCACATGTGTAACAAATAACAATGCCTCCTTCATACTGGTTGTGGAGAGGTTTTGCTCTTTGCAGGATGCATGGCCACAGTGAAAGCACTCAGGAGCAGATCCTGCTGTTGTTCTTGTTGATATGACCTTTGTTATTAAAGCGCTATGCTCTCTAATTCACTATCTTGCCTAGATTTGGGGGAATGGGTTTAAGTCAAGAGAACCTGCATCACTAAAGAGCAAACCAACACGGCCTTTGTATGAGACACGATTTAGATTGATTTTACTTCATGCAATGGTTTTAAGAAATACTCAGTATTTTTAGAATAGAAGGGAGTTATCTCAAAATCTAAAAAATGATAAATTATTATTACCTCTAATCATGCCAAGAATAATCATTGATTGAATATTAAGCCAGACTTATTTTCACTGCAGGTATATTTATCCAATGATACAAAACTTTCTAGATGTTTAATTCGTTTAGATAAATACTTTAAAGTATAGTTTGACAGTAACATACTGAGCCATTTCACTTACTTATAGCCCCATGCAGTTATTCCTAATATGAGGGCCAGCACTAAAATGGTGCCAGCAATTATGCCTATTATAATATTGGTACCAGCAACACCTGGGGGGAAAAAAGAAACAATGAAGATCAGTGTATATAATTGAAATTTTGATATAAAATTCTTTCAGGAACTTTATTCTCCAGATCTGTAATCATCACACTAATAACATTATTTGTTTTAAAAAGTGGGTATTTTTTTCTTTGTACAGTTTTAATTTTAGAGAACTTTTTTTTTCAAATTTTATTTATTTATTCAGATATAATTGACACATAACATTATATTACTTTCAGGTGTATGACAATGCTCTGATATTCGTATATACCTTGAAATTAAAAGTAGGTATTTTTCAAGGGAAGAAAAATCGACCATAACTTAGCAATCCATATCCATTGTTTTTTTAAAATAAATAGTTATTTCTGTATGTTCCCTGTTAATTCTTGTCCAAGTGCATTTTGCACAGTTTTATTTTCCATGTATTTTTCTGGAAAATATAATAAGGTCATTGAACTAAAAGAAAGAAGAGTAAAGTTAAGGGGAAGAAAGGAGGGGTGATACTACTGTATCACCATATAGCGTAGCATCCTCTCGGGAGGAATATTTAGAAATCCATGTTCTTTTTGACCCTGACCTCTTTCTCAGAAATTCTAGAAATGCTGTTGTTCCTATCACTCCATTTTGACAACCAGTGTAAGGTCCTTATTTTGTGTGATATTTTGTCTATGTAAATATAAGCTTCTAAAGGGGGAAAACATGCCTACAGATGAACAGAATCAGGGCTCAGGGGGTGTAGATGATAGAAGACTGTAGTTCCCAGTCTTGACAGTAATGGCTGTGGCATCCTAGAGAAGGAAAAACCAAAGGTAAGATAGAGTCTGGTGAGCTGGAGGTTGGTGCTGGTGAGGTGTGAGAGCGAGGCTACACCAGACTAACAGGAAGCCAGGGCAGGGCTGGAGCTCAGGACTGGGCAATGGCACTGTTGTGTCTGGCAGCATCCACTGTCAGGCAGGCTGCGCTGCAATCTTTAAGGGATCACAGCAGTGAGAGCGGCCCAGTGAGTCAAAGGCCTGGACAATAAGTGCAAGTGAGAGCCCAAGAGCAGAAAAGGCCTGGCTCTGATACCAGGAGACCGGTTTTGCTGATAATGACTTATACCCCATGTTAAATTTCAGGGCTCTCACCCAGAGCAGCTCATACATCTCATTGTCTGCTGCACTCCTGAGGAGTCCTTCTGGACATCAAAGGTCAGTAATCATGGGTGACTGGAGCAGATTCCAATTCCCCATGACAGAAATGGCAGCCTCTCTATCTGGGAGCCCTCAGTAGTCACGGGGGATAGCATGGCTCGGGCATCTAGGAGACTGGCCAACTCCACTCTGCCCAGGTCTTCTGTGGGATGGGTGGGTACAGATGCACCCCGGGACATTGGGATTTTCCTACTCTAAGACCTAGCCTATCGGTGTACCCTTCCTTTCCTTCCAGGGATTTAACAGGGATCAATAAACCTGAATGCTATTCCTGATTACTTCTAAGCAATGGTATGACTTTTGACGAGTTACTTAAATCCACGGACGTGAATAGCTTCATCTCTGTTTTAACTGCTGGAACCACACTACTATTGCTAAGACTGAGGATGCCAAAACCCTAATCATTCTGTGAGTTTCATTATTAAAGTCACATTGGCTAAGATGTTTAACCTGTATGGATGATTAGAATGAAAATAATCATTTTCTCATTCTTTGGAGGTGAATGGACATCAGGATTTCAGCATTATTTTATGCAGAAGAATACTCAATAACGAAATGATAAAAATAGTTTAAAAGGGGACATTCATCTCCAAGGTATCTATCTGCATTTAATTTCTACTTCTCCATTTGGGCCACTCTAGCTTTTAGAACTGCACCCACTGTTTGTTACACATGTCGAACCCCTTCCAGGCACCTTGGCCAAGGTTACTACTTCTAGAATTACCTACAGTTCAGGCTACAGAACTGGAGTTGAATATAGATGAGGTTCTTTAAGAAAGAATATTAAAGTCAACAAAATATTTTAAAATCAATTCCAATTTTTCCTCATTTATTCAGTCCCAATATATAAACATATAAAATATATAAAATATAAAATCAGACACTTAAGAATTTTGACTACTTTCTTCATTGAAAAGAAATGGTAGGGTTTGTTGTCAGCACCAAATGAGTACAATACTTGGAAAATCTCCGTCTGATATAGGACAAGATCCAGCTAAATCAGGTGACTAAGTTATACTCAATATTTCATATCATTACAAGTTAATGGAAACAATCAGTTTCATAATATGGGCCCCAAGTGTATATCGTAATTCATTATTATGTGGATTTAACTTATATTTGAGTTATATAAGAATAATCGAAATGGAACTTTCAGAAGGGCAGTTTTCTCCTTCCTTGTGCATAACGACAACATAATGGGACCAAATTAAGTACCTACCATTGCCAGACAGAGTAATGCCAGCCTTTGCATCATCATTGTAAGGGAAGTAAGTGCTGCAGTCCTCACCTACCCAGTGTCTGTTACACACACACTTCAGCTCATTACTGCAAACCTGAAATCCAAAATCAATCTAGAGTCAATGCCAAGTCTCTGGTGCAGAGGCATGAAAAATAAACATTAATTTCTAATTATTATATGCCTAGAATTTGATGGTCCTGAAAATTTATTGGTACTTTCTTCCTACTACTACTTTATATCTTACTCAAGTACTTAAAAAAATATTTTCTAGAGATCAACAGTTGACCCAGAGGGAACAGTGAATTTTAACAGAGGAATGAATTTATACGTCTAAAACAAAAATCAATGAAATGATTGGTTTGAATTTCATTAACTCAAATTTTATGAGGGAGATTTAAAAAACTAAGCAGAATTATAATCATTTGCCAATTATCCAATACAAAGTTTTCTTTCTTCTTCTTCTTCTTCTTCTTTTAAAATAAATTTATTTATTTTTGGCTGTGTTGGGTCTTTCTTTGTTGCTGCGTGCGGGCTTCTCTCTAGTTGCGGCGAGCGGGGGCTGCTCCTTGTTGCGGTGTGCAGGCGTCTCATTGAGGTGGCTTCTCTTGTTGCGGAGCACCGGCTCTAGGCGCATGGGCTTCAGTAGTTGCGGCGTGTGGGCTCAGCAGTTGTGGAGCATGGACCTAGTTGCTCCACGGCATGTGGGATTTTCCCGGACCAGGGTTTGAACCTGTGTCCCCTGCACCAGCAGGCGTATTCTTAACCACTGCACCACCAGGGAAGTCCCTAAAGTTTTCTTTCTTCTAAAGAAAGGATCTTTATACCAAAATTTTATTCATCTTTTAGGAAGCAGATGAGATAAAGAGAAATCTGACAAAGAAGAGGGGAGGCCTGAGGCTTTGCAGTGGTCTGAGAAGAAAGCTTCACAAAACCGTAACCTGGGCACCTCAGCCCAAGCTCTAGAGATTAGCTACCTCAGGGTCATGGAAACTGAGAATTCCCTCAAACAGAACCTAGGAAAAAAATTCACATAAAATGGCACCAAATTTTTAAAAATTATCAGACAATAATGTCTTCATTTATATAGCCAGGAAACAGAATCTATACCTAAGATCCTGTGATTCAAAGCAACTTTGAAAGGAGTGGGAAGTAGGAGAGAATTCAGTTAGGGTTAAGATCAGAGAAGCGCTTCAGGAGACAGATTTTGACTGGATAGGTTTGTCTTTTGTCTGCTTGAATTTGCCAGAAGACAACATACATGCAGATCTAAATGTAACTATAAAATATGATTAACAAAGTACAGATTTCAAATTAATTCAGATTAGCAAATTTCTGCAGATTAACAAACATGCAGGAAGAAAAAAAAAGGCCTGGGTTTGAGACCCCACTTCACCACTATCTTTTCAACAGACCATAACGAGGCCAACTGGTTTCTCCAAGTATGTTTCCATATCATACAACAGCACCAGTGACATAGTGACAAGAACAGTGACACCAATGTACAATGATCATAATAAACCCAGTCATAGCTAATGTTATTGGACACTCACTATGTCACAAGGATCGTTTTAAGTATTACATATAAGTTACAGGTGTTAATTCATTGATTCTTCACCACAATCCTGTAAACTAGGCAATATTATTATTCCCATTTTACAGAGGAAGAAAGTGAGTCACAGAGAGGCTAAGTAGTTTGCCCAATCTCACCCAGTTAGTAAGGAGTAGAGCTGGGATTTAAACTCAGACTGATTCCAAGCCCATACTCTTAACCTACCTGATGTATACTATATAGAGAATATCTACTGTATTTCTCATTTTAATTTCTGTCACATATACAGAGTTATATTAAAAATACATAGAATATAACTTTTATAATAATTATGCATAATTATTAAAAATTATTGGATGCTATTTCCCACCTGATTTATTTGTGTCTATCACTCATTTACTCATTCCTTAAACAAATAGTTAATTGACACAACTGTGTTTCACACTCAGGACTTCTAGATGAATAAGATACAGTTATTCATTAGCATAATGATCAAGAAAGAATTCCATTATTCTTTTCTCCCATCCCCCCAAAAAGCATCTCTCCCTAGCATTCTCTTCTTTATTAAGGAAAGAAGACTTAGCAGATCTCTTTATAGGAGCAGAACAACTTACTACATGTCTTCTCTATTCTCCTGTGCCATCAGAATCCCTATCCTTTGGCAAAAAGTAACAATTACTAATACCTCCCTAAGGAAATTCTTGGCATATCCCTTAGGGATATACATGGAATGACCAGGATTGAAGGCTTACAATTCCAGGACAGGGGTCCTTTACCTCAACTGGATAGTATAACCAGTTTAAGCAAAGAATCCAGAAGGAGAATAAAAAGAAAATCATAGCACATGCCAAAAGAAAAAGAAGAGGAAGTTTTCGTTAGTGTACGAATTCCTAACTGAAAATGTCAAAACTGGAATCACTAATAGAGCATGTTTATTTAACCTATAAATTTACTTATATAGGACCTACATTATCAGATATATGACTTAACATATAGAATTTGGTCTTTTAAATACCACCATTCTTTCCATATATTTCTGAGAAACATTTCCTTAATTATTCTGCTTCTATTTCTAGAAGTTATCCTCAGCAGGTACCTACTGTTGTGGCCAAGGCAGTTACTTATGGTCTGTTCTAACCAGTCAGTGCCTGGATCATACCAGTTGTTAAATATTGTGGCCATTGCCCCTGCTTTGCACTCCCTTTTTTATCCCATTATAGTTTGTTAAAATTTGTCTCCTAAGTCACTTGTAGAAAACTAGCATTATATTAAAGATCAATTTAACCTAATAGGAGAGGAAGATGGAAGAATTTGGTCAGGAACATTAAAGTTTTTCATATCCCCAGGCTTTCACAGATTACACGGCAGACATATTCAAATGACTATGACCACATGACGGTTCACATACCAGCTAGAGAAACATGGACAAGCATGTTTTCGATCATTACAGAAATAAGCAGTTTAGGGTCTTGTCTGTTTCTGTGATATAAAAGGACTGAATAGTTCCCCATGGTGAGGTACTGAATACTTACTCCATTTCCTGAACAAACAGTGCCTTCTTTAGTGCTTAAACAAGTACTAAAGTTGAAGGAAGCCACAGGAAGACACCTGTGTTCTAAGCACATCATTTGGGGACCACAAGGTGTCCCATCTTCCACATAGCCAAGGTCTACATCTTCGTCAAGCTTAACATGCCCACCACTAAAAATAAATGGAGAGCAAAAAAGAAAATGGGATTCCGTGAATTCATTCATCTTGAGAACATGCTTAAAAACTTAAAAGTAGGCAATATCACTTTCTCTATTTTCTCTTTATTACTAATAAAAAACAGTAGCATAAACATTTTCAACCTTTAAATGGAGACAGAAATTGAATCTTTTGATCTAATTCCTTTCAGAGATATTGATATATCTTAAGATTTAAACATAATTATTATAACAAGGGCCTGAATTGAAATGGTTTTATCATTTTGCCTTGGCTATCACGTACAAGTCAAGTAAGCCATTATTACTAGCATTTGACTTGATAAATAAGTAGGTTTCAAGATGTCAAATATATTTCAAACAAGGATGAGAATTTTTGGTTTGGGTTTACATTTCCCAAAAAAGATTGTTCTATTAACAAATTACAGCTGACCTTTGAACAGGTGGGGTTTCGGAGTGCCACCCCCCCCCCCGCAGTCGGAAATCCAAGTTCCACGTCCACAGATTCAACCAATGGGGAGTTGTGTAGTGCTGTAGCACATATTTATTGAAAAAAATCCACGTAAAAGTGGACCCTCATAGTTCAAACCAGTGTTGTTCAAGGATCAACTGTATATTTGAGAAGACTATACTACTGCAACAGCTATTTAAAATAGCAAGCCCACATATACAGGAAAAAAAAATAAACAGGATAAAAATAAATAAATAAACAGGATGGGAAATGAAAATGTATATTCATAATCAATTTATGCATATGGTACCATGTCAGTGCTACTATAAAAATCTCCATTCTTTTTATTTTTAGCAAAATTATGCATGCACATGGAGACAAATTGGTTTTTAAAATGCAATAAAGTGATCCACTGCCCCCTACTGCTCCGTATTTCCCTCCCTGAAGGAAACCAGTTTCTACTCTTAATTGACTCATTTGTTTTTTATGTACATATCTTTAAATAATGAGTTTGTATCACTATTTTTAATTTTTCCATTTTAAGTATTATCAATTGACTTCCCTCTATGGAATTTGAGAATTCTTCTCTCCCCTACCTTCCATCACATATTTTGTTGATCGATAGTTAAATCAATAACAAATTGTGCATTATTATGATTATGTAAATGTTATTTAGTTGAGTGATATAGTACGCCATAATTAAACCCCTTTCTTTTCCTTGTACAACTTTCTGTTTTCCCTCAGGTTAGCAAGTCTCTTATTTGTTTGTTGAAGTATCACTACCTCAAAATTAGTCCAATTCTGCTGTCAAAATCTCCACTTAAGATGTGTCTGAACATCAGTTCACCTTCCTGAAATAATCTCTCCTGCAGTTTCCACCTGAAGTTTACTCTGCTCCTATCTGATTTGGTTGGCTCTGCTCCTGTAAATGGCTCAGAGCTGGACATCTTGGATTTCCCCTCACGATTCATTGGAAGATTGCCATATCTCTCTCCATGGTGAGTATCTTGTTTCCTAAATTCCCTGTGTTTCTTTCTTAGTTTACTTCTTCATTTTGTGCAGCACAATTTCTAATAGCTTCCTGAGAAAGGACATAGGGGAGTAAACTCGGGGGAAACTTGCATATTTAAATGTGACTTTATTTTCTACCCTCACACTTGATTCATATTTTGCCTGGGTACAGAATTCTAGTTTGGAAATCATTTTCTCCATTGTCTTCTGGATCCCAGGGCTCTTGTTGATAGACCCTAAACCATTCTAATGCCTGATCCTTTCTTTCTTTCCTCTCTGGAAACAGTTGGGATCCTTTTCTTTGTCCTAAGGTTCTGAAATTTCCTAACGATAAGTTTTGATGTGTCTCTAATTTCGCTCATTGCACCTTGCACTTGGTGAGCCTGGCAATATGGAAATTCAAGTCCAGCAGTTCTAGATAATTCTCTTGGAGGTACTCATTGCTAATTTCCTCCCTGCTGTTTTCTCTGTTCTTTATTATTTCCATTCCAAAATGGAGAGCTTTGCTCTATGTTCCCTTTCTTTGCCTCTTTGCCCTATTTTCTGGGAGATAATTTCAACTATTGAATTTAATTTCTGCCATCGTGTTTTTAATTTCCAACAGCCTTTCTTTTCTTTTCTTAATGTTCCTCATTTTTAAAAATAGCACTCTATTCTTGTTTCATGATAGAAATGTCTTATCTCTGATAAATGTTGATAGCTGGTTGTTGTATTTTCTGTTGTTGGTTTCTCCCCCTCTCTCTCTCTTTTTTCATGTTAGAGTCTTTCTTCACAAATCTGATAATCTGCTCATATTTGAGTTGGGGAACCAGACAGATGATTAGAAATTCTAGGACTTTCTGACTGAATACCAATGAGGCTGGACCACTTCTATACAAATCTGATATTGATATTTCCTGCTGTCCTTCAGTTTGGAAACCTTCTGTTTTATTTTTTGCAGACTGTAACACTCAAATCTTTCATGGGAGGGTGAGCAATCCCCAGTTTAGCTGCGTCAGGGAAGCAATCTGTGGATCTAGCAGCTTCTCTAACAGACTTCACCTATCTTCTTTATTTTAGCTCCTTTCCCAATCTCCAACTCGTTTACTCCCTCTTCCAGAAGTAGATGACACTGCCCATTTTTGAGCTTTTCGGGACTGACAGTATGTATTGGCTTATCTCTTGGTTTTCCCCATTACTGACTTAGGACTTCAGCTTTCTTAGTTTTTGTTTGTTTGTTTGTTGTTTATCTATTTTATTATATTTTTAATTGGTGTACAGTTGATTTACAATGTTGTGTTAGTGTACAGCAAAGTGAATCAGTTATACATATATCCACTCTTTTTTAGATTCTTTTCCCATATGGGCCATTACAGAGTATTGAGTAGAGTTCTCTGTGCTATATAGTAGGTTCTGATTAGTTCTCTATTTTTTTTTTTTTTTTTTGGCAGTACGCAGGCCTCTCACTGTTGCAGCCTCTCCTGTTGTGGAGCACAGGCTCCAGACACACAGGCTCAGCGGCCATGGCTCACAGGTCCAGCTGCTCCGCGGCATGTGGGATCCTCCCGGACCGGGGCACGAACCCGTGTCCCCTGCACCGGCAGGCGGACTCCCAACCACTGCGCCACCAGGGAAGCCCTCTATTTTTTATATATAGTAGCATGTATATGTCAACTCCAGTCTCCCAATTTATCCCTCCTCTCCCTCTTACCCCCTGCTAACCATAAGTTTATTTTCTACATCTGTGACTCTACTTCTGTTTTGCAAATAAGTTCATTTGTACCCTTTTTTTAGATTCCACATATAAGCGATATCATATATTTGTCTTTCTTAGTTTTGATAATCATCTACCACACATCTATTTGCTCTCCACGTTCCAAAATTTTGTTGCTGTTGTTTCCCCTCCCTTTCTCTGCTTCCCTGTGGATAAATGAATTCTAAAAAAGATCCATTTGGTGTCATTTTAGTGGGATTTCAGAAGGGAGCAAAAGAAGATGCATATATTTAATCTACTGATTTTACCCAGAAATCCTCTTTCATTTCTCTTAGTAAGAATGAAATGCAAACTAAACCCTGAAAGATTTTACTGACCAATTAAACATAACTCTAGCCACCATATAACATTCCGCAGTCAACTAATTCTCTTCTTTTCATATCTTTTCTGTCAGGATTTCCTTAATCACCTCTATGGACTAGAGTCCATTTCATCTTACTAACATACACATGGACTGAAAACAGAAGTAATCCTAAGCTATATTCCTGGGAAATAAGATGACTAATGTTCTCATAGAATGGTTAGACCATTACCTGCAGTTTAATGTTCTTGCCTGCTGTACAACTAAAGTAGATGTGATTTCACCATCGAGTTCTCCAAGCCTCGGGATATTACCAATGTTCGTACACAAAAGGTAACCACAAAGCACATCCCTGTGTCAAAAAAGTATGAAGTATTTACTTTACTTCTTTCTCCAAAGACATAACATAAAGTTAGAACAATAACCTTATCTAATTTTAGCATTTGTTTTTTATCAACAATACTATTTCCTCCAATTATAAGCAAAATAAAATGAGATCAAATTAGTTTACCCCTGCTTTAAAAAGTGTCTTCTCTGAAACTCTTGTTGGTGCACCAAAATCCCAACTGTGTTCTATCCTTTCCTTTATTGTCCATTTAGTATTTATCTAAAGGAAATTACCCATGAAATAGACTTTTTTTATATCCAGATCTCTTTCCCCATAACACATCACTGGATATACTAAAACATTTATAAAAATATTTGATAAGTGAATGAATGATCTTTGGATGAGTATTCTTTTAGAATACAGTGCTTTCTTCAACCTGTGGCACCAGAATTAAGGAAGAGATTACACATTTCATATACCTTGTAGATTCTCAACAACATAGGCTCTCAACAACATAGGCTCAACATAGGCTCATAGGCTCATATGTCACTACTCCCCCAGCTATCACATACAATTCTAGTTTAACTTGTAAAATATTTTCATTTGTGCTAAATACTATCTTACTTATTCTCTATATTTAACACATTTTAATTGTTAATAGAATAATGATAAACACATGTTCTAATAAATATCTTACAAAGACTGATTAGCAGGCCAGCAAGACTATATATGGAAATATTAGGCTTTATCAGATAGAAAAAGAGAAAAATTAAGACTTGTATCTATCACCAACACAGAAAAATATGTATTATTTCATTCTTGAAAAATATTTTTTTTAAGTTATATCATCATTTTATTATATCTATCATAAATGAAAATGCTTTCTTAACATAGAAGAGATATGCACTGAACATTTTTTTGTTGGAGTTTACTAAATACTTTAGGATATATAAAAAAATTAGACATGATTTTTATCCCCAAGGAAATTATACTCTGCATGAGAAGAGAATCATATACATTAAACAATTATAAAACATAGAGTTGGCAAAAAGGGCCATAAAAATAGTACAAAGGGCTGTGGGAGTTCAGTGGAGAATAGGGAGAGGATTTATTTCCAGAGTAAATCCAGAAATAATTTACAGAGAGAGCATTGTCCAAGTGGGGCTTTGAGGATGGCTAAATTTTTGGCTGGTAAAGGAGTGAGTATAGAGGGTGCTTCCTAAGGAATGAATAGCACACGCACAGGCGTGGAGGTAGGACAATAAAATGTATTAGAAATAGCCAGGTTTGCTAGACTTTGGAAGAGCAGAAAAAACAAAATATGTAGGTTGGGGCCAAATTGAGGAAGAGGTAGAGAGCCAAGCTAAGGTTCGATTTTGTTTGTTAAGCAAGACAGTACGACATTCAGCAAAGTGGTTAAGAGGGAGCTCTAAAATCAGACTGCTGGAATTCTAATTCTGCTTCTGTTATATCCTAGTTACATGACCTTGGTCAAATTAATTAACTGTGTCTCAGTTTTCTCCTCCATAAAACAGGGCAAACTGCCACAAAGATTAGATGATATAGCTTATGTAAAGTGTAATACAGTGCTTAACGCATAGTGCACATTCAATAGATGTTGGGTATTATTCTTACTATTAATTAGGTACATGGAACCAGTGAAATTTGAACAAAGAATTTTTGACATGGTCAAAAAGATTCAGGAAAAGATTATTCTGATGGGAGCATGCTAGAGACTGCTGGCATTGAAAACTAGTAACAGGCTGTTGTAATAGTTGTAGAGTTGATATAGGTCTTAGTTGGGCTAATACAATAGAAGTAGAAATGAAGGGATGCATTAAAGACAAAGGGTAGAGGAGTAAAAGAGAATAATGAACATGATTTGGCATTTGGACAAGGAGCCAGAGGGCAGGTGGCATCAGGGATCACCCTGAGGCTTCTGAACAGAAGGACAGTGAGATATTAAGACCTTTGGCAAAAATAGGCCTTTATAAAAGTCAGAGCCAGTTAATTCAATCTACCAGCACTGAGGACATATTCTGTTGGCTTTCATTTTTGTTGCCTTTGAGATGCTGACAGGTGCCTTCTAGGTGAGAAAGTCCTGAGGCAGCTATAGGCATGGCCTGAGCCTTAGGGGAGAGGTCAGAACGCGTGTTAAGATTTGGGAGCTTTCTGCAAAGGTGATGCTGGAACTGTGGGAAGAGATGAGGTGAAGAGAATGCTTTACAGGATGCAGAAAACAGGAAAGTCCTGGTCGTTCAAAAAGTAGTGCCTGCAACTGAGGTATAAACTCTAGCTAATTTCTCCATCTCACCGTTTGTTGCACTGTATCCATGTGTCTTTGTCTTTCCCACAGTTACCCTTCTCGGTGCCTTCAATATTCAGTTTCTCATAGCAGTATTTGTCTGATGCTGTCACCTCTGAAGCAGAATAGAGTTTTCTATCAGTGAGAGATACACCACATGAGTTGTTCAGCATGTCTGCAGTAAGGGGAAAACACGCACGACGGACTCTCCTTCACTACAATGTTATCAATTCCAAAAATTGTAGCTATGGTTCACAAGAGTTTCCTATATCAAAAGCATCCATCACTCAGGTACATTTTTCACAACTGCTCCTTTGAAACTTGGAAAACAAATCTATTTAGATCTTTGACAGGACTCAGGCTATAGGTTCTAAGAACAACACTCCTCAGAATTTGGCCAGTCATTAGGGGAAGATGCTACCAAATATTTCATTGAATAAATACTCAATGCTTTAATCTCAGTGCCAAATATAAAGCACGAATTTCTCACTCAGCAAGTTTTATGAATCATAAAGACAATTTTATTAAACGAGTGATGTACTATAATTAAAGATTCAAGATACAGCAGTATTTCCACCTTGTTTATTAATTCTTAACAGCTATCGAAAAATGTTACTCTACTTTTAAACAAACTTGAATTCCGGTTAAATCTCTGAAAGTCAAATCACATTTTTAAGTCATGTCAGCATCTTTGTCAGGATTATTTTTGCTAAAGCCAAGGTTGATAGGTGGAGCCATCCAAGAGTTAGATCAAAACGACTTTTGCAAATTACTCAAAGATGATTGTCGGTATGTATATATAGATATATTTTAAACTAATTATATTGGTAGTTTCTTTTCCTACTTCTTGCTGTCAGCCACTAATTTTTCTTAAGGGGAAGAAGCACAAACCATATTTCTTTGTCCAGAGCATAAACCTACATAACTAAATTTTTCTCCCATCCCCATGTTTCTCTAGTTGTTCCAAAGAGAGCATACACTTCCCCTCCCAAAAAGATTATAGCCACTGTTTGTGACAATTAAGGATTATCATTATATTTATAGCTTGCTTTCTAATACAAATCATCTCTTGGAAGAGATTAAAACAAAAACTGCTTTCAAAAGGGCCAGTAATACTTCTGGAAAATATATCACATTTAAATATACATTCAAGTTAAATATGTTTTAGATATAAATGTTATATGTTTCCCTCTGAAAATCTGATGAATTTTGAAAGAAATAACATTAAAATATCTTTATGATATGGCAGAAATACCTCAGCAGAAATTCACCTATAACTAGGAAAACCAGCTGGAGTTTAAGAAAGAGAGTTAAGGAAGAAAAAGCAATTCTAGCTAAAATGCTACAGTTCTTATCCAAGGGTCCATGTCCATTCCATGTGGTTGATGGGTTTTGCCTAAGGATGCTAAAGGCAGCATAAGAGGAGCTAAAACCCAGGTTTGCTCTATTCTCCAAGCTGCGTGCACTAGAGTGGACTTTACCTGCCTGGCAGCAAAGACACTTTCTGTCCAAAGACACTGCCAGCTAGCCAAGAGGTATGGAGCTGTATCTTCTCAAAGAAGGTGCTTTTCTCTAATTTCCACAAAAGTGCCCCTGCTAAGACCTGCAGTGGCTTTGAAAATCCCCTAGTCATAAAGTAGTTGAAAAATTATTTCCAGCTCACATGTCTTTGGGCCAGATACCATACTTTGAAAAGGATCAAGCCATACTATTTACTCACTTTGCCCCCAGATGTATTTGCATTGTCTATCCCTGGTTTTACATCTTCCTCCAAAGCAAATTCCCTAAAATGGAAAAGCGTACCCATTAGCGACACGACGTCCCCTTCTGTCAGATAACTGAAAAAGTAAATATGACTAGGAAAACTAGTAGATGAGTATTATAAAGGCCTTTTATCTTCAGAGTTGATTACAAAACATTTAATATGATCTTCCTACTTTGATAAGACTTCAGTATTTCTTTCCTGCTGGTACACGTGAAACATTTAGGTAAAGATGAAGTAACTTACCTGGACACCATCACAGGAATAACCATCCATCTTATGAATATTGGGGGCACACTAGGAAAAGAAAACAGAAGTATGAACCAAATGCACAGCAAAATATCAAGATGAGCTAATCCCTTTATAAATATTTTCATTTTAAAAATAAAGTCTGATAATATAGGATAGTCTCCCAAACCATCTGAAAATAAAAACAAACAAGATCAAGAGAAATCAAAAGGAAATGTAACAATTGGTGCATTTTCCCCTAAAAATATGGATCGACCAGAGGCAAAAGTAGTTGATTTGTAAATCCTTATTTACAAATAAAAAGAACTGACAGCAATGACTCAGCTAACTTACACAGACACACTATTCCTCAGAGCAAGAAAAACAAGAGCACAAGACAAAAGCAAGGAAGATGACAACAGATGGAGCCATAGGTATGGTTTCCTCTTTTTCACCATGAGAAGTAACATTGCCCTTACCCTTAAAATGACTCTCAAGCAAAGGTCTACCCTGGACATGTTAGAAAAAGACATGCTTTAGAGCCCACCCACCCCCTTTTCTTTCCTTGTAGCAATTGCAGAAAAGACTGCAAAGCATTCTTATGTGGATAGAAACAGAGTGTAATTTTTAAATTTATTATACCTCTTTTCTAGCATTATAGTAATTACATACTCATTTGAGAAAAGTTAGAAAATGTGAAAAAGTAGGAAAAATTAAAGTCTCTCATTTTCCTACCACCCAAAGACAACTATTTTTTATATTTTGGTACATTTTTTTCCTCTACCATTTTCTACAAAATGTGATTTTTTTTTTTTTCTTTGCGGTACGCGGGCCTCTCACTGCTGTGGCCTCTCCCGTTGCGGAGCACAGGCTCCGGACGCGCAGGCTCAGCGGCCACGGCTCACGAGCCCAGCCGCTCCGCGGCATGTGGGATCTTCCCGGACCGGGGCACGAACCCGTGTCCCCTGCATCTGCAGGCGGACTCTCAACCACTGCGCCACCAGGGAAGCCCAAAATATGATATTTTTAAACATAAGTGTAATCAAGTTATAGATAATGTTTTATATTCTGTTTCAGCCCTTTACGTTCATCATACAAGTTTCCTCACGTCATAATAAACTTTTTTGAAGGTATCATCTTGATAGCTGTAACACATTGCCCTGAGCTAACAAACCATATAATCAATGTACTAAAATATTTAGTTATAACTATCTCCAATTTATGCTGTTACAACCAACGGAACAGGAGCATCTTTGTACGTACATCATTTTCGGATTTAGAATTCTTTTAAAATCCCTGCTTATCATATAATCACATTTCAAAGAAGTTGCTCTAATATACTTTCATTCCCAGAGCCCATTCACTGTATCTCCATCATCACCAGGTGTTAGCTTAGAAGCATAATGCTAATTAGATAGTAGGAAAGGAAAGTACTTTTACACAAAAGATCTTTAATCCCTTAGGATGACTACCTTTAAAATAAAGCATTTTTAATGGTTAAAGTAGATATACCACTACTGAATCCCTCTTCTCTAGAGAAAAAAAGATGTGGGCAGTCTTCATTTGGCATGAATTTCACTCACACTAGAGCATGAATTTCACTCACCGTGGTTTTGTTAAACAACACCAGTACCCCAAGGACACAGTTCCAATTTCAGTTACCACAATAGATTAACTGTGAGTAATTGCATGAAGTACAAACTTTGCTACTAGCTCTTCAGTCCACTGATCACTAGGTAAACAAGAGATGCCCATCACAGTCAATGACCCATCTAGTCACTTCTTTCAAAGTCTGTTGGTGATTGCTCGCTGAGCATCTGTTCATTCGGTTCATGCACGGACAACAGAGAATGTAGATTGTCACCTCTCTCTCTCTGGGTGATACCATGTGACATCTTACAAAATCGAATAATTGAAAGAGGAAACTGGCCAACAAAGATGAAAGTGCACCAAAGAAATGAAAAGTGATGACATTGGAAGAGAAATTCAAGTCAAATGTAAATGGTGTGATAGAAAAAAATCACTACGGGAATGGAATGTTGATACCACTGTTCAGCAAAAACTTCCCGTTCACAACTTCACATCTCTTGGAGATATTTCAGGACATTGAAAGCACAAAGGATAAAATGTCAAAAGCTGATACAAACTTAGAAAGGAGTGTGGCAATTCAACAAGGCATAGAAAAGATGCTCACCAAGTGTCATAAGGTTTATGACCAGGAGAAGGTAAGCACCGCTCAAACTACTCTTGGTAAGTTTTTTAACAAAGAAATAAAATACTATAATTTTCAGTGTTTCTGTTTTAATTTAATATGCTAAATAAATGTTAGGATTTTTTTTTGTTTCCCTATTCATTTAAGACCAACAGTAAGAGAGTTTTTAATCATCTGACATTTTTTAAAGATCGCAGAACAACTGTAACTTTTTCCATTGATTACTAGAATAACTTTACGTGGTTTCAGCTTGCATGGTCATTTGTGTTCCTGCACTAATATGCAAAGTAAGGACTGCCTACATACATGTACACTGAAATCTGTGAACCCCTGACAAAGTTTATCAACTTCCCTATCCTCCCTATTGACAACTAAATGATATTAAATTCAAGAGCAGCTATTAGTGGCAACCTGTCAGATAAACAAGAGTCAAGACAGGTCCCTTTTCAGAACCCAATACCCCGTGGGTCTCTCTGCCTTGGCTGACTCCTGTTTCAACCAGCTGAAGGGAAAGAGTCTCTTTGATTCCTCCTTCACTAACTAGACAAAAAGCAAATGCCTTTTACCCTCTACTTTAAACAAAAACAAAATAGTTAAGGCACGTATGTATACAGTCTTAAATTAGTTCAACATTAAGACAAAATCACGCCGAACATCTGCTCAAGCTTTGATCACTGAAACTTCAATTCTCAAAAAATTAATAAAAGGAGGGTGAGAGTTGACATGAAAGAGAAACATGAGTATCTTGTCCATTTCCATTTCACCTGGGGGTCAGCACACTAAACATACTCCTACTTTTCCCCCATCGGGTTTAGAGAAATTATTCGTAAATTACCTGGCTTGAATTTCCTGAGCATGTTTCACGAATATCACAATCATTTACTGCTTCACGGCATACAGTTCCCATAGGCTGAAACTAAAATGAACAAAAATCAATGTGCAAAGCTGTCAAAGGAAAAAAACTCTCACAGTATCATCTTTAAAAAAAGAGAAATGAATATTTTTTTGGATAGGAATAGCTTAAACTAGTTTAAGATGGAAATCTGTGAAAACCACAGTTACTGCATGAAATGTCAACTTAATTGTTCTCAGAGTTTCTCACATATAAAGTAATTTGCATAGTCATCACACATAAGCCTTACAAGATCTTGTTAAAATAGGATGTGCTTGATGGTACATCTGTACCAGAAGGACAGTCAGTCCAAGTTCTAGCAATTCTTCCTTCCAAAGAGCTTTTGGATTTACACTTTACCCTTCATTCTTACTGGCACCTTTATCGTATTTTTCTTTTTTACCTCATCAGCCAAGAATTTGGAAGTTACATTTTGGACTGAATTGTAAAAGTTAGATTTTCTGGCAAAGCTGTTTCTTCCCATGCTTTCCTTTACCATCTTCTCTCCTGCCTAATTTTTATACAGATCTATAGCTTGGTCTTTTATTCCTTTTTTAATGTTTCTATTATTTGTATTTGTGTATGAGAGTTTTTTTGTCTGTTTTCAACTCAAGTATTTTTTGTAAGTGTGGGAGTTGTACAACTAAATTTTATACTTGTTGGATTCATAAATTGCAAGAGTATTCATTATAACAAAACAAAGAGATCTATAAAATTATCATCCTTCTCCTTCCCTCTTTAATCCCGCTCTCTTTCCTGCTCCAAAACGTTACTATTTGGGGAGGGATCCTTCCATGCTTTTATCTCTGCTCACACAAACATACACAGTATTCGGGACCCCTCCCCACCCATCCATACACACACACACATACAACTTTCATCTTCTCTCCCTTGTTCACGACCCTCCAGGCATTTCAGTTTCCTGCTGTCCATAGACCATGAGCAGCACACTGCCAACTGCAAGCAGGAGTTCAACAGACATTTTTCAGAAGATCAGAACAAAACTTGTGTTCGTTCATTCATTCACCAAATGTTTGCTAGGCACTTAAAATGTGCTAGGGACTCTCTAGCCACTGGAGACTCAGTGGAGAAGAAAACACAAGAATCCTGCTGGCAGGGAACTTACATTTCTGTGGGAGTACATAAGCCATAAAAATAAGGAAATAAGCAAGATAAGTTAATTTCATAAACTCTGGTTCTCTTCCTCCTTGGGACTGGTGCAAGCTACAATTCTAGAACTTCTGAGGTAGAAGTTCGAGCAGATTTAAGGTAGAGTTTATGTGAGAGTGTAAATGTTCAAGAACTGTCAGGAAACCTCTGAAAGAAAGCATAGTAAAGGAGAACTTGTTCTAAGTGCTGGGATAAAGCAGTAAATAAATCAACCCAAATCCCTGCCCTCTTGGAATTTACATACAAATAAAAGGAGAAAAAGAGTAAAGAAGTAAATAACCAATGAGTCCCCAAATTATGGCTTGAGGACAAACTTTGGTTGGCTACCTGTTTTTTTTGTTTGTTTTTTATTTGTTTGTTTGTTTTTTGCGCTACGTGGGCCTCTCACTGTTGTGGCCTCTCCCGTTGCGGAGCACAGGCTCCGGACGCGCAGGCTCAGCGGCCATGGCTCACGGGCCCAGCTGCTCCACGGCATGTGGGATCTTCCCGGACCAGGGCACGAACCCGTGTCCCCTGCATCGGCAGGCGGACTCTCAACCACTGCGCCACCAGGGGAGCCCGGCTACCTGTTTTTATACATAAAGTTTTATTGGAACACTGCCACACCCATTTACTTCTGTATTTTCGATGGCTGCTTTCAAAGAAAGAGTTGAGTAACTGAAACAGAGACCTTATAACCCACAAAGCCTAAACTATTAGCTATCTGGCCCTTTACAGAAAGTGTTTGCCAACTCTGACTTACAGATACATTATTATAAATACATACAGAAGAAAACAGAGATACATATGATTTCTCATCTTGTTCTTCCGTTCCCTCCTTTCCATTCACTCTTCTGCCTGACTCCTTTAGGGACGAGGGTTGGGGTGTGGTGTAGAGAAAGTGGCAGAAGAGATCTTACTTGACTGGTAAAGTTGTAACTTATATTCTGGGATAGTTAACCCTGCCATTTTATTGTATATTTTAATTTTATTATTTTGTACTTGTTCCTGTCAATGATTATATCACAAAGAGTCTAACTGTAGAAATCCAAGAAAAAATGGCATAATTAAATGCATTTTATGGATGGGCAGACTTAAAACACTGAGAATTAAAATAAATGATTGGGGATCCCTGGAAAGCAGTTGGTGGAACTGAGAGAATAAACAGTTGAGGTAGCCAAAATGAAAGAATGTCTGTTTAACATTTGGTTTAATCTTCCTTTTTTAGAGAGCGCTTTCAGAGATCTCTGCCTGCGCTTTGCTTCTATTAAAACGCTGCCAGAGACACAGTGGTAACGTGGAAACAACAGAAATTGCTGCCAGCAAATGTGGGATGTAACTGCACATTTATTCCTTACTGCTGAGGGAGCCTATGCAGGTTATTTCACTTCCTGGAGACTGGCACTGCTTATTGGAAAAATCTGGATAATAATGCCCATCCCAAAGTGTAGCCATGAGCATTATCTAAGACAGCAGTCTCAACAAGAGGACATTTGGCAATGTCTGAAGACATTGCGGTGTCATGATTTGGAAGGATGCTGCTGGCAACTAGTAGGTAGAAGTCAGGGATATTGCTAAATATCCTACAAGACGTAAGACACACCCTCACAATGAAGAATTATCTGGCCAAAAATGTCGACAGTGCCAGGGTTATGAAACCTGGATATAGGATGACATAATTTGAAAGTGCTTAGTACAGTTTCTGGCACACAGTAGGGTATTTAATATGATAGGTTCATATTTCACCCTCTCGTAACTCATTAAAGTTAGTCAATCAGCAAATAATCAGTAAGAGAGTGCTGTGCATATTTATTCATTCATTCAACAATTATTTACTGAAGACCTGTACCAATTACAGTGTAAGTGCCTGGCTCTGCCTCCATAAAATGTACAGACCTGAGGGAGAGGGAGATATTGAACCTCAGAAATAATGTAGAATATTGTACCAGATTTTATATGAGAAGAGAAAAAAGATAGATTTCTTTGAGCAAGGTAAGCCCCAAGTAACTGTAGTCTTGATGGAGAGGCTTAAATATTTGGGGGCAGGTATAGGATACTGTTGGGAGGATGAAAACAGACAAGGTGGATAACGATGCATTAAACTCTCATGCACAACACATGAAAGGTGTTTTAATGTCTAAAGGGATTTCTTTTGTTCCCTCAACAGCTAATGCAAGAGAAATACCAAGCTGAGCACCAAGAAGGGAAGGATCTATTGAATATCCATTTGGCTTTACAATAAAGGAAACACATCATTCAAAAAATAGTTTCATTTAAATTATATTACATTTGATTTTTATTATTGTTATTACATATATATGATAGCACATTAAATGGTTTCATTTAATGTGCATGCTCCTCAGAGAGGCAGTAGAGAGAGGACAAACTCTGGGGATTACAAACATTCAGGCCCTAGCTCCTGACTTGGTATAAGACCCAGGGAAAACTACTTAATCACTACAAGCTTCTGTGTTCTCATCTGTTAGATGGGAATAAAAATAGTAACTACTCCTGACAAAGTTTGTGAGGCTCCTGTAAAGCACCTGGCACTTAGTCACTCAACAAATGTTAGGTCTTACTATTGTTATTTGGTTATATTTACCTAGCCTTAACAATTTAATCAAATATGTCCTCTTTTCTTTCAGCTGGTTATTACTCAACATTTATTTACCTTGCACTTTTTACAACAAAGACCATCACTGCACTGGGAGTCTTGAGTCAAGGTGCATTTCTTACAACACTCTGCTCCTTCAAGGACACATTCCTAAGGAATATAAACATTTGCAAAACGTCAGAGAATGGTGTCATTTTCCTGAAAGTACCAGGATATTTTCTAAAACCAATGTACAGCCTCAAAGTAAGCATCCTTCTTCCACAAATCTTATGAAATTTCTAGGCATAACACTTGCTCTTCATGTTTCAGTGTGTGAACCTGGAATAACCCCGAACAACCTAAAGAAATCATCCCAACACCCAGAGACTTACTGCCGGGGTCCCACAGTCACACTCCTCTCCAGTTTCAATGAAGCCATTGCCACACTCAGGAGGATCAAGAAGCTGTGGAATGAAAACCAAAAAGGGCACTAAAATGCAGAAAAATCAACATCAAAGACCTTACGAGAGACCACAAGTGCCACACCTACACTTCTGGCCTATCTGTCAGTCATTCCAAAATATATTTTTATTTTCCTAAACTGCAAAGTATGACTTCAGAATTTTAGAACTGGAAACTTTAGAACATAGTGTCTAATATTGTTTCCATTTCATATTTAATCATATTTTCATATATAACATACCTATCAAGCAGGGTCTGATAAGTGTCATCAAAATAAAAGATGATCTTGGCATTGACTAAAACCAAGCCAGATGGACTCCTGAAATTTCATTTCAAACAGGACGCAAGGGATTTGGAGTCAGACATCTGGATTCAAGTTGTGGCTCAGCTACTTATCTTGCGCAAATGGCTTGCCATCTTAGAGCCCAAGTGTTTTCGTATTTAAGACAGGAATAATAATAATATTGGCTTCCCATCTACTTAATGAATTGTTATAAGGATCAAGTTCAATTACCTGCGAAAAGCCCTTTATTAACTGTTATTTCCTTGTGAAACAAAGTTTTTTCATGGACAATAAGGAAAACATCACAAAAATTAATAAATCTACTGATTTATTTAATATAAAATACAACTCTTCCTATTAAGATAGCTCTGCAGAGAACAGCAATAATAATTTGCCCCAGAGATGGAAGCAGTTTTTGGCCTGTACAAGAGTATATTTTGAGACTTTTATATTTTTTAACTTTCTGCTGATTTTATTATCTTTTGAGTATAATTTATCTTATGGTGATAGGTAAAACTAGTAAATAGTAAATAGCTGCTATGTTCCATATATATAATATTCATTCAAAAGTTAATACAAGTTTACATATTATAGAATGGAAGTGAGTACACACCCACATGCATGCACGCACACACACACACTTTCTTAACCAACTAGAAGGAAAAAACAAGCAAACAAACAAACAAAAAAATCAAGAAAGCAACAACAAAAGTCCCCACCTAATTTCAAATACTCTCTCCTCTCCTACAAAAGAATCAACTCATCTCTAGATTTCATTTTTAGTTGAAAGGATCATAATGAATGAGGCAGCTTTGAAAGCCAAAACTAAAACTCTCCAGCTGAAAAAACACAGTTATTCTCTTACTCTGGGTTCAGAATAATCAATTAGTTTGGTTAAAAGACTTGAATTGTTTTTCATTTATAGAAGCAGGAATTTAGTTCCAATATCCCTTCTGAAGCTTTTGGAAAGAGTCTTAAAATTGTCAATTTGCTTTTCAGTGCAGTATGAAATTTCCTAAATTTCACTGGAGTGAACAGAGAATGAAACCAGGTAAATGATTACAAAGGCAATGCCACGTATCACTGTGATGTAGGGAAGCACTTCATAGTTCACATAATTACTGAGGATAAAACACTCTTCTTTAACATGGGAAGTCTTCCAAATGTATGATGAAGACCTGTTTTCTAGTCAGTAACCAGAGGATGCTCAGCAAGCTATGAAAGCCTCTGACAGTCTCAGTACAGACCTTCTCCTTTTTAGCAGACTTAGTTTTTATATTGAGAAGTGTTGTAATTTTGATAGTTTTTATATTGAGAAGTATTGTAATTTTGATCATACTGCTCATTCTGAAAGGCAGTGGTGGGGAGTAAAGAGGGGAGACAGGCGTCCTTTTCTACCAGTATGAATTGTGATTCGGTATCCAAAGGCAGGGGAGGGGGAATGTATCAAGAACATGAAAAAGAAAGGCAAAGTGAAACCATTTTTGTAAGCTAACCCTGAATCCTCATTTGGCCATATAAAAAGAAAATGGACATTTTTCAGAAAGCAAAACTAATTTCTACCTGCTTTTTATTCCCATCAGAATAACCCCAAATGCCCAAGATTAATTCAACTTAGAAATGTAGATATTTAGTGTATCTAGAATGTGTATATATAAGCTAGTTGAAAAGCTTTCTTCTATAAGACACAATGAATGAAAATCTGTGTTTACAATACTTTAGAAAGATTAATAACTAATAACTCTGATCACACTTATTACCTTAGAAGGTTTGTTGAAAAGGCAGGCACCACCTCCACTATTCAGGAAGTCATGATACTCTTCAATATTACACTGGGTGAACTTTTTAGGAAGATAATAGCTATAAAAGAGAAGAAAAGCAATAGCTGGGTACAATTTTAGTCTCCCTTGTTTGTAGATTAGTCTTAAAACTGAACACTGTTAACATTGTACATTATTCCTAAAAAACAAAAAAAGAATAAATAAATAATAAATTGCACTTATGTATAACATTTGCATTCAATCCGTAAGAGTTTATTCAATAAGCAGTTTTCTAAATTCTTCATTAGGTGGCTAATAGTAACTACGGTTTGCTCATTATCTGCATATCCATTCCAAGGAAACACACCTATAGTACCTGTAATTTCCATCAAAGAGAGTTAGAAATAATTTATTTCACAATGAGTCTTTCCTAAATATTAAACCTGGGCTGGAACCCAAACTGCAGGGCATTCTGCAAAATAACTGACCTATAATCTCCGAATGTGTCAAAGCCATGACAGTCAAAGAAAGACTGAGGAATTATTCCAGATTGAAGAGAACAAAAACTGACTGTGATGCCTGATTCTGAAGCGTTTGCTAAAATGACATGGAAGAAACACAGGGCTGATCTTGAATGAGGGATAAGAATTAGATGATTTTCTTGGTGGTATTGTGGTCCTATAGGAAGATGCCTTTGTTTGCAGAAAGGCACATAAAGTTAGGTATTTGGAGGTGATAGGCACCATGTAAAAACTTGCAATTCAGAGACAAAAAGGTTCTTTGTAACTATTCTTCTAACTCTTCAAGTTTCAGACTGCTTCAAAATACAAAAAAAAAAAAAAATTATACCCCCCCAAAATAATCAAGGGTCAATAGAAAAAAGAAACCTCGCGGTAGAGCAATTTGGAACTATGCATTAAGAATCTTCAGAATGTGAAATATCCTTAAATCTAGTAATTTTACTCTCAGAAATTTTTCTTGAGGAGTTGATTTGCTATGTGTGCAGAGATGTCTGAATAAAGATATTTATGGTGGCACAATTTATAGTAGCAAATAACATGAAAATAATCTAAATGTTCAACAGTAGAAAACTGTTAACTAAACTGTGATATATTAATAAAATAGAATACCATGTACTTATTAGTATTCATGGTAGTGTTAAAGAATGAAGGCTCAGAAAAATGCTGACTATATATAATGTTAAGTAAAAAATGAATAAACTGTTATATGCAACATAATCCTAATTTTATAAAACAGTAAACATGTAAAGAGAAAAAACTACTGGATTTATTTTATTTTATTTTTTAGCCACGCCACACGGCATGCAGGATCTTAGTTCCTGACCAGGGATCGAACCCATGCCCTATACAGTGGAAGCACAGAGTCCTAACCACTAGACCGCTAGCAAAGTCCCAAAACTGCTAGATTTAAGCAGCAGTATTTTAACATTAACCACAGTTGTCACCCAATGGTGAGAAAAGAGGTGATACAAATTTTATTTTCTGTATTTTTCAAAAATTATTTTACATTGAGCTTTGTATAAAAGTGAAAACACAATTAAGATAAGAATGGAAAGTCTCTCCCACTAGCCTGTCCGTTTATATGCCTACTTCTTCCTAGCATAACGATTAACGCTTAAGTGAACTGACTAATGGAATTTACAATTATTTACCCTAAACTCATTTACCAAGTATTTCATGCCAAACTCTCCAAATAAAGTTGTCTTGGGTTTAAACTGTCTGAACTACTTTACTTCCTTTGCTTCATTTTCCTAATAAGTCATAAACTTTATTATTTTAAAATTTTCTTATATATATTACTTCCTTTTTGCTTTTCAGTGCCTACACTTCAGCCAATGTTTTTATCGCCTTATCTATAATCCATTGTATATATCCCTGTCAGGATTATGGAATTTAAACAGGAATTTCTTCAAGTTCCCTCTTTATTCTACTGGTCAAAATCGGAGGTGGTTCTCTACTGCTATAGAAGAAAGTCACTGATTTTCAGTGTTGGACCCTTAGAAGTCAAAGTCTAGTTCAGCCCCTGCCCTGCAAAGGCACCATCAGGGGGTTCAGGTTAGCCCAGCCTCCCGCCCACTACACAGCTGGGAGCTCAGTCTGCTCTCCAGTAGTGACAAGAAACTCTTCCCAGATAGGGAAGCTCTTTTTACACATGAAGAGCTGAAATCTGTACATTGCACTTACCTTCCCTATGCCACATCTGACTTCCTATAACTGCCGCACACAGTCCTGTATTGTTAACTATATCAATGAGACTAATTCTTTACCATACCATGGCCCTTCCAATACCTGAAAGCAGATACCATTTCTCTCCCTAAGCTTGGCCCCAAAGCTTCTTTTTTGCAGGGTAACAAATCTATTCAATGCATTCTTACATTTTTAATTCTTATACCTTTAAATAGGACCGACAGTCTTCATTTCAACAATGCTTTCCAACATTTAACAATACAGAGGAACTTCAGAAAGTAGAAATGGGAGGGAATTTACCCATGGGAAATATATGTCCATAATTAGTGCTGATAGGTGATGTTTGGCACAGATCAAATGATATCTGACATCATACCAGACAATGTTTTATGTAAAGAGCTTTTCTCTTGTATGCAACTATTTGATGTAAGGAGTTCCAATGCAAAGAGCTACGCATATTCAAGTGTAGCCATTGATTTTGCTGCATATTATGCTTAGTGCTAAGCAGATTGTCTGTATAATTCTTTTAGTTAATCAGAATAATCAGACAAGATTAAAAAACAAGAACCTCTAGCATGGAATTTAGTAATTGTTAGAAAATTACAACTATAAAGACTTTTATCATTTCTTCTTAATACTAAGCAAAAAGTCCAAAGTTTGTTTTTTTTTTTTTTTTTTTTGCGGTACGTGGGCCTCTCACTGCTGTGGCCTCTCCCCTTGCGGAGCACAGGCTCCGGACGCGCAGGCTCAGCGGCCATGGCTCACGGGCCCAGCTGCTCCACGGCATCTGGGATCTTCCCGGACCGGGGCACGAAACCGTGTCCCCTGCATCGGCAGGCGGACTCTCAACCACTGCGCCACCAGGGAAGCCCAGTCCAAAGATATTTTGAAAAATATTTGCATGTATATTCCCTCCATCATCTATTCTTCTTGTCATGCATATGCTGGGAGTTCACATTTCAAATACAATCAATACATATTTATTGAAAAACAAGTCTGTACAAGAGAGTATGGTGTGAGGTCTGACAAAAATAAAAATTAGTGCAATATATAATCCTAAAAAATTTACAAATTTTAATTGGTGTGAGGAAACAAAGACATACAGAATCAAATTATAATGCAGGAGTTAAAAATTATAATAAATCTCAAGTGGTTAAAAATGTGGTTACATAGAAAAAAAACTGAGAATTCCAGATGAAGAGAATATATTAAAGAAATCAAAAGAAGCTGGAAACTCATGTACAATTATGATGAGCATATTTTTCAGAGGCTGAACATCCGTGTAGGATTACGGTTAACAAATCAGAAAAGGTGGAAACCCATATACAATTATGGTAAACAAACTGCATAAATAGTAGTAGAAAGTGAGATTGCAAATGAGTATGAAGAAAGATTATGGACCTCTAAATACTGAAGGAAGGAATGTGAACCTTATTCTTTACACAATGGAGACACAAAAGTTCTGAGCAGGAAAATGACATGATTCGTCTGTTTGACATAAAAATTCATGTGCATTAAAAGAAGAATGGAGAAATTGTGCTGTACACATTCAATGAACTAGAGCTGTATATATATATATATATATATATATATATATATGTACATCAGCATGGATGAACCCCACAAACATAAAGCTGATCAAGAAAGTAAGTCACAGAAAAATAAATATAGTATGACGCCTTTCATATAAACTGAAAACATGCAAAGCCATGCTATGTATTACTCCAACACACACACACATACACAGTAAAAGTATAAAAAAGGACCTGTGAATGATATAGACCAAATTTGACCTGTGAATGATGTAAACCAAATTTGACCTGTGAATGATATAAACCAAATTCAAGATGGTGGTTACCTTAGCCAGGGTTGGGAACCGATAAGACAGAACACAGGGGGATTTAACAGTGCGGACAGTGTCTTGTTTTGTTTTTATCTAGGTGATCGTATACAAGTGTATACTCTTTTATTCTTTATACCTTTCAATTATGATGGAAGTGGAGTTCAGGAGGGGAGAGAGGGAGCCTGAAAGCTGTGTAAGTAGCTGGAATGTTATCAAAATAATAACAGCACAAGATAATAAAAGTTTAAAGTAAGGTGGTAATGATAAGCTTGGCATGAAAGGGATGGCTGTAAAATTTATTTAGAAAGAATAAAAGATTGATGCCTGATAGTGTGTCAAGGGTATGACAGTATAAAAATGAAAACTTTTCTTAGGAAATGGACTGAGCACACCACTTCCCACTCTTAATTCACACAGGTAGCTTGAAATCAGCTACTGTGGGAGCATTTACACCATAGGCTTCTACATAAGGTAGAAGGCTGCTGGAAATCTGAGAAAACTACTCATCAGGGCTCTCTTTTGTTTTTGCTTTTGAGACACACTTCTGTTTATAACTCATTTAATTAGAATAGAAGAAGATAAAAGGAAAGGGAATTAGAAAGTAAGCCTTCAAGAACAAAGTTGTTGCTCATTTCTTACATTTCCAGACTAAATTCAAGGCTAAAAAGTCTTTGATCAAACTACAACAAGGTACCACCTCACACTGGTCAAAATGGCCATCTTTAAAAAATTTACGAATAACAAATGCTGGAGAGGGTGTGGAGAAAAGGGAACCCTCGTACACTGTTGATGGGTGCAGCCACTCTGGAAAACACTATGGAGGTTCCTCAATAAACTAAAAATAGAATTACCGTATGATCCAGCAATTCCACTCCTATCCAGACAAAACTATAATTCAAAAAGATACATGCACCCCAATGTTCACAGCAGCACTATTTACAATAGCCAAGACATGGAAACAACCTAAATGTCCATCAACAGATGAATGGATAAAGAAGATGTGGTCATATATACAATGGAATACTACTCAGCCATTAAAAAGAACGAAATAATGCCATTTGCCGCAACATGGATGCAACTAGAGATTATCATTCTGAGTGAAGTAAGTCAGAAAGATACAGACAAATACCATATAATACCACTTATATGTGGAATCTAAAATATGACACAAATGAACTTATCTACAAAACAGATTCACAGACACAGAGAACAGACTTGGGGTTGCCGGGGGGAGGGATGGATTGGGAGTTTGGGATTAGCAGATGCAAACTATTATATGTAGAATGGATAAAGAACAAGGTCCTACTGTATAGCAAAGAGAACTATATTCAATATCCTGTAATAAACCACAATGGAAAAAATATGAAAAAGAATGTATATATGTATGTACACCTGAATCACTTTGCTGTACAGTAGAACTTAATGCAACACTGTAAATCAACTATACTTCAATAAATTTTTTAAAAAAGAAAGAAATGCTTTAAAACAATTATTATATTTCCCTGAAGTTGGTGGAATCATATATCCTGCATGCCCCTGACTCACCCCATTTCAAATTCCCCCAGCCAAAAAAAACACTTTGACCTACTAGCTTAAAGAACAGCAATTGTTTTCATAAATAAGAGACTATTTAGTGAAAATATATTCCCTACAGAGCCATTGAGAATATCTACTTCCAATTTTAAATGCCTGTGGTAAGGTTCCAGGCACTAAGTTATTGAGTGTCATCCTCCTAAGAAGACAACAGCACAGCAGAGAAAGGAACAGTGAGTTAGTTTTAAATAGAAGTGGCTCACCCAGTGTCTCCCATTATGCATCCAGACCACGTGTCCTCACATTTACACTCACCTAAGAGAAAATGAATACACATGCCTTGTTACAAAGTGAAAACAGATGCATTAGATAGTTACTATTTTAAAAAGTATATGTTCTGTTTTATGTAAAGCATAGCAACAAAAATCTATTGTACTTTGACCCTATCGAGCTTATATCATTTTTACTAGAATAAAATCTTTTCATATTTTAACAAGTGGCCATATTTGTAAAGCACTCACTTAAAATGGCTTACCAATCAAATACCAATGAAATAGTGATGTACCACTACAGGATTCTGGTTTCATAAGCCTTTATTGGAATTCTAACAATTTCTCATCCATTTTTAAAACCTCTGCACCCAAGGCTTCTGGTAGAAGGCAGTAGAGTATATTGGTTAAGCAAAAGGTCCTCAGAATCAGAAATACCTAGGTTCAAAATCTGGGTATGCCACTTAATATATGTGTAATCTTGGAGACATTACACTTTTAAGATCTAGTCACTTTATCTGTAAAATGGGAGCTGATAATGAATATCTTAGAGGATTATCTTGAGGATTAGATGAGCATCTAGATGTATATAATTCTGGCATTCAATTATCTGTTATATAATGGGTACTTCATAAATGGTAATAGTTGTAGTTAATATAAACGATCATATTTATTACTAAAATAATACAATAAATATGATTATAATCAACTTACTCCAAATATATAGTGTTTATCCATTCCTGGTAAAGTAACTTTACCTACTTGGGAAAATATATTCATCATAGATGCTAAACCTGGCATATTTTACTAGGCCCATATTGTATTAAGCCCTTTATCAGGTCTGATCCTGGCAGGCAAATTCTACCTCTGTGGCAATACTAAAAGATGTTTTAAATAAACTGTAATAAAGTAGTATGCCTTATGAATAACTTATATTAGCATAGGCTTAGTGGAAATGCTTGGGTTTTGGAGTCACACAGACCCACCTCTATAACCCACCTTGTGAACTTAATGCAATTTACTTCTAAGTTTACTCATTCAACGACACTGGTTTGAACACCTCCTACGTGCCAGGCTCTGTTCTTAGCACTGGGATACATAACTAATCAAAATAAATGGCCCTTTCTTCAGGAAGCTCACATTCTAGCACAGGAGACAGTCAATAAATAATAAACCTGCAAAGCAAATGACTTATATGGTACAAAAATACAGAAAAAAGAACAACAGTATGCCTTAAACCTTTATGCCCAGACCATTTAAAATTACCAAACTGAAATTATGTCCTTTTTTAGATTAAATTCAACTGTGAATTTAACATCACCTGGCTTTAAATGTTTATTATACATGGAGAAAATTCATCTGTAATGTAAATATTAACATTTGTATTACTTTTGGAAAAAAAAAATTTGTGTCCTGGGTATCTTTATATTATCACTTAAACTCTTTTGATCTATCAACTGAATTAAAGAATTTCATTCTCTAAAATATTTTTCAGATAGTCTACTTTAAATACAACTAAACCACACATGTACTTAAACTTACCGCTTGCTAACTTTCTTTTGTCTGAGATAATACCAATATTATGGGCTAACGACTGGGCAAGTGTAACTGCCATTAAATCCGTTTTCCCAAACTGAAAGACAAAAATAAAATACTTGTAAATGCAAATTATTTTTTATTTAAGATGGGCCAGAGAAAATGTCACAATATAATTGAAAATAAGTAATTTATGAGCATTTTATTTAGCAGAGGTTAAACACATAATAGCTAGTGCTGAACTACTAAGCATTTGGGAAGAAGTAGTAACAAATAAATTCATGTTTGACTAAGTCTTACAGAGAAGACTAGAAGCCAGGGAATCATCGACTTTCAGATTTGGAAACTTACATCTAATTTTGGGCCCAAATTTCACCGGTGACATTCCTGAAAAACTGAATACTTGTACCACAGTTAAGCCAGTCTTTCAGATAAGAGAAAATAAAATAAATGTATAATTTATTTGGAACTTGTTCATCCTTGTGTGTCCACTAGCACTCCTAAAATCCCCAAACTGAATAGAACTTGGCTTCAGAAAACCAATGGTATGAGTCATAGGAAATGGTGACGATCTTTGGCCACAAGAAACTTGAAAAGACCTAGGGATATTTTTTTCGATATGCAGCCTCCCAAAGATTCAGGTATTTTTCTTTTAGATCACTTCCATCAGGTTTAGTGCCCTAGGGGTAGAAGTTAACCCTTTGGAAAACCTAGTCTATTTTTTCCTCCAAAAATTTGCCAAATATTGAGGAAGACAATTTTCAATTGAGTTCTTAAGTAGTAACCCAGTGCTTCAGGGAATTACTCAATTCTCTGGAAAAAGAGTCAACGTGATAAATAGGGCCTTATTTTCAATAAAGGTAAAGGTAAAGATTTTCTCTATCTAATCTGTATATAGCTAAACCTGGAAATTATTCTAAGTAGAACATGAACAGAATTATCCGATATTATCTTTCCTTATTTCCCTATTCCGGCCTCTGGCACTAACCATGTTGGTTGTTAATAAAATAACAATATCTGGAGTATGTGGAATACTGAGAAACTGTCCCTTAAATATTAGGAAAACATCATCAGCCATCATATCACTTTGTATCTTACAGATGTTCACACCTACTTCATTCACGCCTCCTCCTTTCAGCAACGAGCAAATCCCACCAATATAAGCTGCCCCGCTCCGGCTACTCTCAAATTGACTTCCCCTTTCAGAAAAGGAAATGAAAAAGGCTTACTGCTGACAGTCCACATATCATAGCACCTCTCATTATTAAGTTACCACATTTATTTTCTCAATGCACATACATTTCTCTACTATATACTCCTGAGGTAAGGGAGGAATATGAAAATTGTTGGCACGCATAACCAAAGGAAAAGGTTTCTGAGGAATGTTTCCCCACATGATCAATAAATATCTTAAATAGAACTATACCTATGAAAAAAGGATCTCTAACATGAGGTACACTTACGTGGTATTTCCATCAAAAATGCATATAACTTGAATCTCATAGTGAGAAAACATCAGACATTCTCACAATGAGGAACATGCTATAAAATAACTGGCCTATACTCTTCAAAAATGTTAACCTCAAAAGAGACAAAGAAAGGCTGAGGAAATATTTCAGATTAAAGGAAAGTAAAGAGACGTGACGATTAAATGTAATGTGTGATCCTGGATTGGATCCTGGATTTGGGGAAGGGTTGGGGGGTAGCTATAAAACATTATTGAAACAATTGGTGAAATCTGAATACAGACAGTGGGTTAGATAAAAACATTGTACCAATGTTAAATTTTCTGGTTTTGACAGTTTACTGTGGTTATATAAGAGAATGTCTTTATTCTTAGGGAATATATATGTAAGTATTTAGTAGTAAAGGCCTAGTAAGTAAATGTCTCCAACTTACTCTCAAATAGTTCAGGAAAAAAAACAAAAAAAGACACAGATAGATAGATGCAAGGAAGGAAGAAGGATAGAAAGAAGAAAATCATAAAACAAATGGGATAAAATGTTAACAATTGATGAATCTGGGTAAAGGGCATATGGTATTTCCTTGTATTATTCTTGCAATGTTTCTGTAAATTTGGAATTGTGTAAAATAAAAAGTTACCTCAAAAATACTCTTTTACTTCCATTTGCAACTTTCTTCAACAGCTCTGGCTTTAGATGGTAGGTTTTTAAATTGCTGCAATTTATGATTTGCTCTTATATCAAATATGCAGGTTACCCCCCAGAAAAACCATAAGAGTAAGAAAAAATAAAAAATAAAATGTACCCTAGGTATACTAAGCTCTCCCCTTATATCAAAAACAAAGATAACATTAACATTTAAAAGACAGCAACTTTAAAGAATATATAATAATCTGTTGTTAAGAATACTCTTTATGAGAATTAATAGTAGTTTCATTCAGTAAATGCTCTGATTAAATCTCTTGAAAAAAATTATATGAAATGTACATGCAATAATAAAATAACTCAAAATTAAATCTATTGAATATTCATGACAGTTTCAAACAATCTGTACTCTAAAACTTCTTTCAAATATATCTGCCACATCAAATCCTAATTGCATTATGCAGTAGAAAGAATACATCTCATCCACAAGTAATACAGTATTCAACATGGAATTAAAAAAAGTAATAAATCATTACAAAAGTTACGTACGAAAAAAGGTGAACTGCATCACTTTTCTCTTTGATAAAATCCCTCCTGTATTTCATAAATTCACGTAGGGTGATCAATGGATTTTCAGATATGGCAAACTTGTTGTCAGCCGCCCAGGTTTCCATGGCAACCAATACTATCCTTGTCTTAAGTTGGTCTTTATATATCTAGTATATTAACAAAATGAACACACAGCTATACATGTGGTAAAAATCAACTGATTTATGAACAGGACTACAAAGCTCCCTTTATGGAAACTCCTCGAGTTTTAGCTAAATGTGAGAAATTCCACTGTTTTTAGGGGAGATAATTGTTTTTCTAACTTACATGCATTTCCCTTGAGTAATAGAGAATCCAATTGTTTACCAAGTCATAACCAAAGAATAGAGTACTAGTAGAAACAAAATATTGCTTTTTGACAAATCTTTGCACCCTTGCTCAAGGTTCCCCCAGAGTCCATTTTCTGGCACCCTATAAGATTCACATTAGCAAAAAGTGGAACACTCATGAAGGAGATAATTTCTGTACACCCTAGCTGGCCCTAATTAAACTCATGGGGAAGGTACTGGCATTGCCTTGTCGGGAAGATTTGGAAAGTAGTTTCAGTAGAATTATTTAGTTGCAACTTTCCCACGGCACCAGGCACTCTTTTGAAGAGGCACAACTGTTTCTCCATTGCTAGAACTACACTGTGAATATCTTTGTTAGGGGCTACGACTCAACCTTTTCTTTTCCAGTGTGAAAAATACAGGCATAAAAATACAGGCATAAATACAGGCATAAAGATACAGGCAAAAATACAGGCATAAAAAACTTCAGGCATAAAGCTGTAACTCTGACCACTTCCTTTTATCATTTTCCCAGCCAGAGATCAAAGTCAATATAGTTCATGGCAAAGTTACCAGGGACTTAACAGGACACCTTGGCTAAAGTGCAATTTAGGGCAGTGAAAATATAAGAACATTATTCGATTTATTAGCAATCAGGAGATAAACTTCCTCTGTGGCAATACTGAATCGGGTTCATACTTACTAAATCCGCCAGGTTCACCACAGATTTCGCATAGGTATTGGTAAGTACCACTGAAAGCCGATGTTTCTTAAACTGAAAGCAAAAGAAAACAAGTGAAGGGCTTCAAGATCATCAGCAAACACTCATCTCAGCAGAGGAAATACGGTGTAATTGAAAGGCCTCTAAAGCTTTCTGTAAAAACTGCAAGTTGACACCTAGTTCTTTAGATGCTGCGTAGCCTGAGGCAACGCTCCTAAAAGTTTGAGGCCTCCTAAAAGTTTGAGGCCTTACCTCACTTTGACGTAAGGTAGAAAACACCCATTCCATCCGTTTCAAAAGTTTATTTTTTATCACAAGATTGTTATTCAAAATGATAAAACATATGAAAGTTCTTGATAAATTGCAAGACATACAAATAAAGGTAGGGTGAAAGCCAGAACAACTGAATGTGAATAATGCTGAAAGTATAAAAAGTTCCACAAGACTTACTCAGTAAAGAGAAGAAAGCCCTAATGGTCACGAGGAGGTGGCTTATAGGCTTGATGTGAATGACATATATCTTTGGTTTGGCCTCAGTGCTGTTTTAAAAATCAGGAAATATCATGATTTCTGGCTTCACTCAAAATTAGTATTCCCCACATGGTAATCACTGGCCAGGGCTGAGAAGCAGACTCTCCCGTTGGGCAGACCATGTGACTTCTCTTTTGCCACAGGCCTCACCCCTCCCTATTGTTTTATATCTGGCTCACTTTATTTGAATTATCTGCTACAGATGCTTACAGACATCTGAATTTATGATATCCTAAAATGTCTAAAATATGTGTTCTTGCAACTTATTTTTATTCTGTAAAAATCTCAGGAAAAAGTAACATTCACGAAATCAAATCGGTAGGAAGATAGAACTTAGTCCTACCCTGAACAAGGAAGAAGCACTCAATAATAATTATCATTATTAATTAATAATCAATGTTATTAGTTTAATCATATTTAAATAAATGACACATTTTCCCCCAAATAAATAATTCAAAGTAAATTAAAATGTATGTGTACCTGAAATTAAGTAAAATTCAGCAACGTGCATCACTGAATATTTTTAGTTTAAAACTCTGCCCATGAATTGAGTATACAACGTGCTCATAAACTGAATATACAACATGCCCATGAATTGAGTATTAAAAAAAACCTGACTCAACAAAAAAGGAAGTTTGGCTAGGTTTTTATCCTAAAAATCTTCACTGCTTGGCTATATAAGGTATTTTTTTTAAGTGTTATTCTATATTGCAGCATATATTGATTAACAATGTTGTGTTAGTTTTGGGTATATAGTAAAGTGATTCAGTTATACTATACATGTATCTACTCTTTTTTAAATTCTTTTCCCATTTTGGTTATTACAGAATATTGAGCAGAGTTCTCTGTGCTATACAGTAGATACTTGTTGGTTATCTATTTTAAATATAGTAGTGTGTACATGTCAATCCCAAACTCCCAATCTATCCCTCCCCTCCACCCTTTTCCCCTGGTAACCATAAGTTCATTCTCTAAGTCTGTGAGTCTGTTTCTGTTTTGTAAATAAGTTTATAAGCCTTTCCAAATGGTTTACTACATAGCAAGACAGAAATAGAAAAATTGCTTTCCATTTATTAGGATAAAGCTGTACATTGCAAACTAAAGAATCACATTATTGCTGCTTCACTTTTTCAATATAAACGGAAGTTTCCCTTTTTTTTTTAACCTTGCGATTTTTGTAAGAGAAGATATTAGCCCCTACATTAACTAAGTGAATCCAAAGAGTTAACATTATGAGTCACAGAAATATTTTTGGAACCTCACAAAATACTGTTAATTGCTTTACCTAAGAGTGTTTCCTACTTACAGGTTGTTGCTGGGTAACAGACATGTTTCTGTATACATATACCTTCTCCAACTTACAATTTTACGGACTTCTTTCTTCTAAACATATTCCTGCACCCACTAGTTTTACCCCAGGCACAGACAAGTTCAAACAACACAAAATTCAGCAAATCCTACCATGAGATGATCATTCACAATCATCAGTTCAATATATTTGGTTTCCTCCTCTATGTTACGAGGATATCGACGAAGCTGCAATATGATAAAGGAAATAGCTCGTAAATAAGCCTCCAATCTTGGCTATGGGAAACTTATGTTACATATTAGATTCTCAGATATTATCCCTCTTTTAGCTGAAATTCTGTACTCTTTTACCAACCTCTCCCTACCTAGTTTCCCCCACTACCTAGCCCCTGGCAACCGCTTTTTCATTCTGTCTCTATGAGGTTTTTTTTTTTAGAGTCCACATGTAGGTGATACGATGCCATATTTGTCTTTCTCTGTTTGGCTTATTTCACTTAGCATAATGCCCTCCAGGTTCATCCATGTTGTCGCAAATGACAGGGTTTCCTTCTTTATTAAGGCTGAGTAATATTCCATTGTGTGTGTGTGTGTCTGTGTATATATATATACATTTTCTTTGTCCATTCATCCACTGATGGATACTTACATTGATAACACTATATTGTATAATTGAAATTTGCTAATAGAGTAGAATTTCAATGCTCTCACCAAAAAAAAAAAAAAAGGAAATACATAAGGTGATGGATATGTTATTTAAATCCATGGGGGGAATCCTTTCACAAATATAATGTATATCAAATCATCCTACTGTATACTTTAAATATCTTACATTTGTCAATTATACTTCAATAAGCTGAAACAAATTTTTTTAATTAAAAAAATTTTAAATATGGGAGAAATAAACAAAACAAAATTTCCCCTTTTTTTTTTTTTTTTTTGTTTGCGGTAAGTGGGCCTCTCACTGTTGTGGCCTCTCCCGTTGCGGAGCACAGGCTCGGGACGCACAGGCTCAGTGGCCATGGCTCACAGGCCCAGCTGCTCCACGGCATGTGGGATCCTCCCAGACCGGGGCACGAACCTGTGTCCCCTGCATTTGCAGGTGGACTCTTAACCACTGCACCACCAGGGAAGCCCTCCCCTTTTATTTATTTAGTATTTTTTTCATTTTCATCAATTTACTTAGTTTTTGAGTGAGTAATAAATTTGCATGGTTCAAAAATTAAAGAATTATGAAAAGGTATAGGATGAAAGTTCTCCTCTCACCTCTGTCCCCCATCTACCAATTGCTACTCCTTCCCCCACAATGGGTACAGCACAGTTACTGGTTTCTTCCAGAAATATTTATGCATATAAAATCAAATATGAGATATATTTTATTTTGTACTTCCACTTATCTCCTTCTCTTTTGCATCAGTCTATTTTCATTTAACAGTATATCTTGGAGATTATAACACATGGTTTAAGCTCCTGAGAATCTCTGAGAGTTCTACATAGGGAGTGGAATGATTGACACTTTTACTATATAATCTCCAAATCAGGCTCTGAGACATGCCCCTTCTGCTGATAGGCTTCAGAGGATGCCCCAAGTGATATATAGGAGCTCTGTTGGGATAGTTTGGAGAGCTCTCAGGCAGTCTTTGGTTACCCCAGTACAGCTATATCTGTCTGTTCAACCACAAATTTTCTCCACCTTCAAAATCATGACCAATGAATGGTACTGTCAAGAGTCACGAAGGCAGCCACATCCTTTGGTTCTCTGAAATTAGTCTATAGCACAATCTTTAACAAGATCTGCAAAATTAACTTCTTCCTTTGTGCCATACTTTGACACACATTTAGTTTTTCAATAAACCTTTTTGTTCACTTGCCCAAGGGCCATTTTTGTCATAAGGGTATACAATCAAACCTAAAAAAATACATGAATGTTCGAGTATTGCATTTAAACTAAAATATTTCTGCCACATGGATTTTGTTTCATTGCTAATGCATTCCCAAATTCTAAAAAACTTTACTTTTCAAAATCCCTTAAAACATCAAATTAATAGGAAATAATAGACTATAATTCTGGTTTTGGAATCCAAAAAATAACATAAACTGCATCCACTGACAAGAGTTTTCTTAATGGATTTTTTACAGATGTAATACTAAAATAAAATTTATATCAATTATTAGAAATCAAATTCACAAATGTATAAATAATAAAACATTCCTAGAAAAAAAAGAAAAGGATGTTGTTAGGATGATAGTATTTGCTTTGTTAATTGTGATAGAGACCTGAGCCTTTCTAACAAGTAGACTTATAACAAGTCCCAGTATTTTCTTAGTGTCAGAGAGTTGCCATATTGGCCACACGGTTTTATAACACCTCGCCTCCAGGGTCCACAGCTTTCTCATAAAGAGAAATCAAGGGTCTGTCTGCTTAGCAAATCACTGGATGTTGCAGATGTTTATGAAGAACTTCAAGGATCATGTCAAAAGAAAATCATCCCATTCTCTTGGTTCTTAAGTCATGAAAGTAAATACTGATTCAAATTAAATCCTGACGGCAATTACTTTTATCTATTTAACTGGGCTTCAATATATGTGTACATTCACAAAACATATAGAGCTCATAGTAGTAATTCATGGGACACAACAGCTTCTGAGAGGCAGTATGTAATGCATACATGGTTATAAGCACTGCTCTGAGACCAGACTTCTAGGTCAGAATCCCAGCTCCACCACTGGGTAACCCAATGTAACCCTGGGCAAGCTTCTTAAGCCTCTTATGCTTCAATGTCTTTATCAGTAAATCAGTGATAATATTAATAATAATCCCCTCCTCAAAAGATTGTTATGAGGATTAAGTATGTTAATACAATTGAACATGGTGAGTACTCAATAAAATTTAGGAATTATCATTCATATTAGAAATCTGTATGTAAACACATTTTATTTCATACTTACTAAACACATATTAAAAAGAAGATACTTCATTCCTTCAACGGCTTTATCTTATTAGAGATCTATTTCTCTCATCCTATTTTTATGCCATACACACACATTCATACCAACCACCACCACAACTGTCATAATATCTTAATTCTGATGACCAGAGTTCTTATTTTGTCTAAACTATTTACCAGCTCTACGATTCTGGGCAAGTCATTTGCACATTTCAGAGACATCATTTTTTTTTTGCTGTGAAAGGGAAATAATAGCACCTACTTCACGTGGTTAAAAGCACTGTATGAACTTTTCTTATTATTAAGTTCAATACCCTTTGAACATTCATAAAGCAGACATTCGGATTTTATATCCTAGACTCCACAAAGTATTGATAGCTCAAGTGTGAAAATACCATTTTGTGGCTTCAAAACCTGATGGAGTCACTCTTAAGGGGGTATCTTTAAGGGGATAAATACAAGGACGTGTACCACCCAAGTAGACTCCATGTTGTGGTGTACCCCCAGGCAAGGAAAGAGGCCTATGGTAGAAAGAACCTGAGATGCCACAGCAGGGGCCTCATAATCCGTCTGTATGATGAATGACCATATTATCACCCCTATGAGTGCTTTTGAGTCTATGAAATAATATGGCCCCAACTCCACTGCTCCTACGAATGTGTCACCCTTCTTGTTTACCACACTATAGCAAATGCCTGAACTAATTCTTATCCCTCACAGACTTCATGTAGATTAAATTGATTGGCAGTTGCCAAATGTTTTTAAAACATCATGACATATACCTGTGAATACATACCTGTCTTTTACTCCGTTTTGGTCTTGGCTTCAAAATAAATTTTGGTGGAGTGATGTTTACTTGTTGGAATTCTAAAAGGAAATAAAAATAAATTAAATTTAACTTAGTGCATTTGCCAGGTTTTTTTCACGAAGGGTAATCAAAGTTTTACTAGCCCTTCTTAGTATAAATTATATAACTGTACTTTAATCATCAATGAGTATTATAATTTATAAATTACAGAATTATAACTAATTATGAATTTTATAATATATAATATTGTGCTTAAGGAAAATACAAAACATTGATCTAAGTAACTGCATTCATATTAATACTAAATAAACATACCACGAAGGAATACAATTCAAAAAAATCTCAAACATTACTCCTGTTCTAATTTATCTCAAAATTTTTCTCCAAATTCTCCTACAAATACCATCACATTTTTATGGGGAACTGTCTGAATAGCCACTCGACCTTCACTTCCACCATTGACCTTCACTAAAGAATGACACACCAAATGCTGGTGAAGATGCGGAGCAGTTAGAACTCTCATATAATGCTGATGAGAGTATAAAATGGTATAACCACTTTGGGAAAACGTTCTGCAATTTCTCTTCCAACAGTAGTTCTTAAATTGTGATCCTTGGACTAGTGGCATCAGCATTACCTGGGAACTTGGAAATGCAATTTCTCATAACCCACCCAAGGTATACTTAATCAAAAGCTGTAGAAATTAGTGCAGCCACTATGGAAAACATTATGAAGGTTCATGAAAGAATTTAAAAGAGAAATACCATATGATCCAGCAATCCCACTTCTGGGTATATAGCCAAAGGAATTTAAATCAGGATCTCAAAGAAATATCTGTACTCCCATGTTCACTGCAGCATTATTAACAACAGTCAAGATACAGAAGCAACCTAAATGTCCATCAGTGGATGAGTGGATAAAGAAAATATGATATATACATGCAATGGAATATTATTCAGCCTTAAAAAAGGAAATCCTGCCATTTGCGACAACACAGATGAACCTAGAGGACATTTTGTTAAGTGAAATAAGCTAGACACAGAAGGACAAATACTATATGATACCACTTATATGAGGGATCTAAAATAGTCAAACTCAGAGAAACAGAGATTAGAATGGTAGTTGCCAGGGGCTGCGGGGAGGGGGATATAAGGAGTTATTAGTCAAAGTGCACAAAGTTTCAGTCATACAAGATGAGTAAGTCCTAGAGATCTACTGTACAGCTTAGTGCATATAGTTAAGGATACTGTATTGTATTAGATTTCATGTTAAGTGTTTTTATCATCATCATAAATAAAGAGGGCTCGAGGAAACTTTTGGAATGGATGGATATGTTTACGGCAGAGATTGTGATGATGATTTCATGGGTGTATATTTATCTCCAAACTCATCAAGTTGTATACAGTAAACATATAAAGCTTTTTGTATGTCAATTATACCATAATAAAGCAGCTGAAAAAAAAAAAAAAAACCCTAAAGACGAGGCCAGCAATCTGTGTTTACCAAGCCCTCCGGGTGATTCTGATGCATGCTGAAGTTTCAGAACAATGTTATACAGTTAAACATATACCTACCTTATGACCCAGTGATTTCACTCCCAGGTATTTGATAGAGAAATGTAGACGTGTGTCCACAAAAAAGATTTTTGACAAGAATTTTCATAGTTGTTATAGTCATAATAGCCCAAAACTGGAAACAATCCAAATGTCCATCGACGGAAGAGATAAAAAATTGTGGTATATTCATACAATAAGAACATACTCAATAATATAAAAGAAAGAACAATTGCTACCCTCAACAACATAGATCTCAGGCATGTGCTAAGCAAAAGAAACTGAACATGATGCATAATTCCATTTGTATGAAGAGCTACAACAGGAGAAACTAATCTATGGTGAAAAAGTCAGAAAAGGAACTGCAGAAGTGGTGGCACTGACAGGGAACAGACACAAAGGAAGTTACTGGGGTAACAGAAATGCTCTATATCTCACCAGGGGAGAATATGGGTGTCAAAACTCAGCAAACAGTATACTAGTTTTGTGTATTTCATCATAGTAATTTTCTATTGCAGTACAATTGACATACAATATCATATTAATTTCAGGTGTACATCACAGTGATTTGATATTTATAGAATGTATATAGTTTGAAATGGTTAGGTAAGTCTAGTTACCATCTGTCTCCATACAAAGTTATTACAATATTATTGACTACATTCCCTATACTTTACATTACATCCCCATGACGTATTTATTTTATAACTGGAAGTCTGTACCTCACCACCTTCTTCACCTATTTCACCTGGCCCCCATTCCCATCTGCTCTGGCAATCACCCAACTGTTCTCTGTATCTATGAGTCTATTTCTGTTCTGTTTGCTTGTTTTGTTTTTTATTGTAGTAATTTTTAAAACACTGAGGGCTAAGTGGTCAGTGTTTAAATAAATAAGCTGTTCTCAAAATGTGTTCTTAGGAATACTAGTCCTGAGAGATGTGTCAAATGAAACAAAACGTTCCACAGTCAAACACGTTTGAGGAGCACCTGATCATATTTCTATCTCTGGCAAATACATAATGCATAGCAAAAAAAAAAAAAAGACATAATATAATCCATAACTCAGTGACACTATTAAATCTAAAATAGAAAAGCTTCCTTTTGAGCTTATATCACAAAAATTGTAGTTTTAACATTTGTCTATTTTTTGTTTCCTTCTAATTTGTCATAGTAAATCTAAATATGTTGAGAGACAAATGACACTCAAAATCAACACTGTAAACTTCTGATAAGAAAAGAAAACCAGTAACAAACTGAGACAGACTTGAGTTTTCAAAGAATATGTTCAAAACTCATTTTTAATAACAGCAAAACTGCTGAGTCACTTCCAAAGTTTCTGTTGTAAAGAAACCCTGAACAAAGTTTTTAAAAAATTATAAGATTGTATCAAAGCAAGCCTACAATAAAGTCCTTAGGGGGGACTCTTTATTTATTACTTTAAATATTAATTAATGTTTATTGTTTCCAGTAATGTCTATATAAGATTGTAACTTTGTTCTCAGGCAGCTAACCATGATTTATTTTCTTCCCATAATAGGGATTATAATAAGTTTCATAAGATAACGAAGGAACAGTCTAAAGTTTCCATGTAAAGTAAAATCAGCTAGCTATATGCTCATTTGCAGATTTTTCCAAATAGTGAATTCTATAAAATAGGATCTTCTATTTCTTTGGCAGCAGGAGAAAAGGGGGTGAGTTCTGTTTCTCTTCGGGGTAACCGCAGAAGGTCAAGGAGTTACAAGTTTGTTTCAGAGAGGAAGGAACATTAGAAAACACTTATCTCATTTTCCAATGAGAAGACAATGCAGCCTTTAAGTCATTTTCCTAAGTAGTAGTTTAGGGTTTGCTTTAGTCTAGTAATTTTTCCACTTGCCCTTGTGCCTCTCTCCCAGGGTACATTCTCGTAGTGCCATAATCCAAACCCCCACTCAGCCCCTTACTAGCTGTGGGACCCTAGAAAAAACGAACTAGCTGAGCTTCTGTTTCTTCATCTATAAAATGGGAATGATAATATTGACCTCACAGAGCTGTTGCAAAGATTAAAAAGAGTTTAAAAATTAGAATGTACTATGGCCATAGTCAGGGCTCACTAAATAGGGGAGGAAGCATCTCCACGTCAGATATTCAAAGTGTGCCCTATCTTTAGAAGGAGAACATGAATGAGTCTAGCATAGCCAAAGATAAATGCACTCTGCATAATCATTGCTCCACTAATGAGGCCAAAGCCTGAGTACTCTGCCTTTCTTGCCAAGACAAGACATGGATGCAACTCTCCAATCAAATCTATAAATAGATGGACCCATAAACACACATGGGAAGGAAGACCAATTTCACAAATAGCACATCATCATAATAAATGTTAATCTACAATAGTTCTTTCTTAAAATGCTGGGGCAAAAAGAGATGAGGAAACAACAAACGGGAAAATAATTAAGGGTGCATCTCTATGTTTACAAACTCAGTATTTCACCAAGAATGAATTTTATATATTCTATGTATGCAGACCCATTTTTGCTTTAACAGTATTTCTCTTGGAATACCTTACTTTGAGTCTTATAATTTTAAAGAGTTTTCCTTCATCATGTTCAAGCTGTATCTTTCCAAACTCATCCACTATAAACATGAGGTAGGTTTGCATTTTATTCTCTCTCTTGATGTTACTTGACTTTCTAAAACTGTTACGAGCAGTCACAGGCTGATGATATTCCACATATAATTAGCTCTAAAGCATTAAAATGAATTACTAAAGTCTTTTTTTTTTAAATCACTATAAGAAGATCATACCAGATGGAAGATCATCCAAGGGAAATTCAAACAGTCTGGATTTGTAAACCGAATGAAAACGGAAATCCTCCTGAAACAACACAAACAAGAGAGATGAGGCAGGGACAACCAGATATCTCCAGGCTCAGGCAATCATAGCTGGAGGAGCTTAGACCTTAAAAGAACCGTCGCTTGACTATGCATTCTCTTGGGTTTGGAAAGGCGAAGAGCCATTGCACAACCCCTCCAGCTCACTCCTGTATTCTCCCAGCATCAGAGTGACAGCCCATTAAAAGCAAAACACCTTCACAGACAGAGAAGCCAAAGCCTGCAGTAATCAAAAAGAAATGAATGGACCTATTCCCCCAAGGAGAAGCAAGACGCCTGGGGAAATGGGTGAATGTTTTTTACAACTGGTTCCTTTCCACGGAGCCCTGCCCCCTTTTAGAGCCCGATAGCTTTGTTAGGCACACTGCAGAGCTCACAGTCTCCCTGTACTGGGGAGCCGGATGACTGGAACAAGCAGAACGCCCAAAGCAGACCCTGCCTCAACATTCAAGTGTCACATAAACTTCTGCGAAAAACCAACAGATAAAAAGCCATGTTTCATCTAAGAAAACTTAATGAACATTCAAATAACTTCATCTGGCTTCCTTCAATTACCAAAGAAAGAATGTCATGAAGAGTCAAGTTTCATATTACTTTTTAAAAAAATCACGCTGTCGGGCTTCCCTGGTGGCGCAGTGGTTAGGAATCCGCCTGCCAATGCAGGGGACGCAGGTTCGAGCCCTGGTCCGGGAAGATCCCACATGCCGCGGAGCAACTAAGCCCGTGCGCCACAACTATTGAGCCTGCATTCTAGAGCCCGCAAGCCACAACTACTGAGCCCGTGCGCCTAGAGCCTGTGCTCTGCAACAAGAGAAGCCACCACAATGAGAAGCCCGCGCACCACAATGAAGAGTAGCCCCTGCTCACTGCAACTAGAGAAAGCCCACACACAGCAACAAAGACCCAACACAGCCAAAAATAAATAACTAAATGTATTTAAAAAAAAAAAAATCACACTGTCAAGCAAAGTGACAGGACAACTCTCAGTGGGTACCCAGAAAATAACACACAAAACAGATAGTTTCCCACACAAGACTGTTTATGAGTGGCAAAACAATGTGTGTTTCTTGAAATTATTTGCCTCTCTAAGTGTTTGATCAGTGTTCCATGATACATGGAAGAATATCTGTGTGTACAGAGCTAGGATGGAAGTGCATTATGTTTCTCTATAGTCAGTAATAGTAACCCTTTTCTAATTTGTGAAAAATGAATGTTTCAACTGAAGTGAGAGAGAGAATTGAGAAAACCCAGATTTCTCTAAACTTCATCACCACGGGGCCTTAAAGAAAATGGGCAATAGAGAAAAATTTGGAATCTAGAAAAGAAAAAGGTTGGAAAATCACATTATCTATGGATTCGATCTGTTACGAACTGACTATGTGTCTCCCAAAATTCATGTTTAAGCCCTACACTCCTAATGTGATTATATTGGGAGACAGGCCCTGTTGAGGATGTGATAAAGGTTAACAGAGGTCACAAGAGTGAGGTCCTAATCTGATAAGGCTTGTGCCCTTATAAGAAGAGGAAAAGACACCAGACCTCACACTCTCTCTCTGTCATGTGAGGACACAGTGAGAAGGTGGCTGTCTGCACCCCAGGGAGAGAGCCCTCAATGGACACTGACCCTGCTGGCACCTTGATCTTGGACTTCCAGTCCGCAGAACTGTGCGAAAATAAATTTCTGTTGTTTAAGCCACCCAGTATTTTATAATGATAGCCTGAGCAGACTAAGACAGACCACAGCACATTATGGTGGAGATAGAAATGAAGGCTTCAGAACACCTCAGAAGGAAAGTATTTCCGACTGAATCAAAGAGTAACAGGCAGATTTTTTTAAAAAAGATCACTGTGATTTTGCCTTATTCACTATTTAATTTAAATGTATATGTGTACATATTACACATATATATGTATACATATATTCCTGACCCTAAAATATGAAAATAAAGCAAAATAGAGAGAAAAAAGAGGGAAAAAAAGCTCCCAGCATCAACATTTACATTTGCCACAGCAAACAGAAGGAGCACTTACTTGGGAGGTGTCATTTCCTTCCGGCTCGATGAGATAGGTGTGGTTCCCATCATAGAACATCCCACTGCCAAGGACAAGAAAATACTTAGGCCTGGCAATTGACTCTTGCCTCAGAACAAGATCATTTTAAAGTCAGCAGCAGCCGGAGGACCAGTTTACTTCTCAATGCCCACTTCCCAGTCCCACCCATCACACGGGGTGCACACCACATAGCACACCCCCCCCACACACATACCACCCACAGCACACATCATACACACTCACACACACCACACACACCACAGATCATACTCACACACACTACCCATACCACACACACACACACACACACACACACCACCCACATACCATACCACACACACACACCATTATACCGTACATTACACCCCACAGCCCCACACATATACACACCACATACCACAGACACTCACACACACACCACACAAGACACACACCTCACTCCACGTATCTCACACACACACATACATACACACACATCATATACATTTAATAAGACGACAAAAGCTGCAGGAAGAGCAGAATAGGGCGGGCACAAGGCAGCAGGATGCAGGGAACAGGGCGCAAATCTGAAGTTCAATTCTGGACCTCACTGGCTAGAGGTGATTGTCAGCCAATTGGGAAATCCTCTGGAGGGCATCTTAAGCTACATATGGCCTCAGCTCCCACTCGGAGAGATCCGATAGCCGTCCCTTTTAGAGTAATGTGGTTTTTCTACTAAGATCAGGTCCCTTCGGATACTGAAGGAACTTGTGTTACCACTCAGGTGTCTGAGGGGGGTGAAGCTGTGATCTTCTGCAGTCACGTTCCAGAGTTAGGTGGAAACGACTGCATTATACCCAAGCTGCTAACCATAGAATAGTATGTGTCTTTCATTGATCGCTTAGCGAAATCGGCTGGTTTCCTGAGCTATAATTATAATGGCCTCCAGCTCCGTGTCCATCCAAATTTATTCACTCCTGCAGTAACATCTTCCACATGTCCTCTACTTTCACATACCATTAGAAATGCCCTTTTCACATCTGTAATGTTTTCAACCCAAAGTGCACTTTCTGAATTTGGATGACACTGCATTTGGAATTTAAAGATAAACAGATGCAGTTTGTAAGATATTACTGACAATATATGCCTAAGGAATCAGTGAAGGGAGCATTTTCAGAACAGTAGACACCAAATATGGCAGTGAACATTCTGCTGATAACAGGCCAGACCCAACCAGAAAGCTGTACGAAACCATCACCCTTTGCCAAAGTTCACATGGATACACTGATTAAGTAGCAAGCAGATTGTTTTGTTTAAATAATATTGGGTACTATTTCCTTTTGAATTAGGTTAGTATCCAATGCAAAAATCAGTTATTTTTTATTGGATTTAAACATCATGATACATGGTATAAACAAAGCAGATTCTGACACCATCCATGAAGATTCTGGTTCCCTAAATGAATTATTATTATATTTTTGTCCCCAGGGCATGTGGAACTTCCCGGACTAGGGATCGAACCCATGCCCCCTGCACTGGAAGTATGGAGTCTTAACCACTGGACCACCAGGGAAGTCCTGGTTCCCTAAACAAAGATATGCCATTTTTGATTCTTTAACAATTAAAAAGCATGTGTGTTTCATTTACTTTGTTTGAGGATTGAAAGCTTTCTGTTACATTTATATAAATTCCAAATAGTATACTGAGTCCATCACAGAGTTTATAATTGATAAAATCCTATAGCTAGGACCAAGTCATTACCGGCCAATTGATTGAGCTAAAATTTTAAAAGGCTGCATCAAAACAAGATTTTGAAAGGAAATGTCATTCATACAAATTGCCACAAGAGGGCAATAAACTTACATTTGATTCCATTCTTTAATGTTCCCATAGTTAGAGGATTTTGTCAAAACATCAGACATACCAGGACCAAAATATTGCCCATCAGTCCTTCGAATTTGAAAAAAAAATGTGCTCCTGCAGGTTCTTTATGGAAAAGATATGAGTTAGATTATTTTACCCTTTATGTTCTTTAATGGAATTCAGTAAATCAAGAAAAATGAAAAATCTCAACATGTACTTGGTCATTTATAGAAGATGAGTCATGGATGAAATAATATATCTCATATCTAAGTCACTGCAATTGAGACAACATAAATTATTTAATATTTAGAAGTAGCTCCCCCAAATATTTCTGTCAGCAATGTTTGTTCAGAAGGTAAAATCAAGATGAAAAGTAATAATAAATAACAAAAAGGAACAAGAGTGAATTATTCAACATGCTCATAAAAGTCTAAGAACACCAAAATACACTTGTACACAGTCCTGACAGTGTCCCTACACCTGGTGGGTTTTCTGTTTGTTTCTTCTTGTTTAGTCTTAAATGAAAAAGTTTCTAAAGGGAGAAATAAATTTTACTTAGTTAAAACAACAGAAGCAGGCTCTGAGTTCAACTCCTCAACTAGTCACTAAAACATCCTTAAAGTTCCCTTTCCATCCTTAGAACTGTGTAGGATTAGTAGCTGTTGGTCTGAGGGTCTCAGGTCTGTTAGGGTCCTTAGAAGGCAGTAATACCTTCTCTCTTATTTCCACAATATTGTGTCCATTTGGAAAACTGGGGGGTGGGGGAGGGGAGGGGCAGGGAGGAATTGGAACATGTACTGGGCAAGACACTTACACTGTGACTTTGGACTGAGATTTTAAGAGGAAGAGAGAGGAAGGAAAAAGCCTAGAACAGACATTTGTTGTCACAAAAGTCGGCAAGCCCAGTGTACTATTCCTGGCTGACAGCTGTGCTCATCTTGAGATCAGAGATGACAATTTTACTGCTGAAAGGGATATCGACGTTTCTTTTTCCAGATTAAGAATGCTGAGGCTCTCAGATATTAGGAACGGATTCCATGTTTGTAAAAATGTCTCCTTATTCAAAGAATTTATTTAAAATTAGTAAAATGGTCCTTTAGAAGAAAACAATAAGCAAATGGAGGTCTATTCTGCTCTCAGGCATGTGACCTCCTTTCTCTGGCTATTTATCTGATCCCTGTGCTCTCTCCTTCCTGCCTCTCACGTACCTACTGCCAGAACCTGACCAGAGGCACCACTTAGGCAGACTGGCTAGATTTCCCAGCCTTTCCCATTAGGTCTCTTTCCTCACTTTCTTTGGACCTGTCAGTCGAACCCCTCCTCCTGGAAGATTCTATCAAAGCCTGTTCCAGGGCCCACTCCGCCTTCTTCAGGTGACATCTCTCTGGAGCCCTCAGGGATGACCTCATTCAGTGCCCACTCTCAGCTTGCGTTTTTCTCAGGTTTTTTCTCTCTCAAAGAAAACAAATATACCTACCACATTCCATAGCACGAAGCTGGGCTAGATTTAGCTTCCCCACTAGACTGGGAGCTCTTGCGGGCAGGGCTCACGTTCTAATCCCCTTAATATTCCAAGTGGCTGGCACACACCAGATGCTCAATAACTGTTTGTTAGATGAAAAATCCACGTCTCTAACTTGGTAACAGACAGGAAGTATTTTAAAGCTTCCAAACAAAACTTTCACAAAACTAAAGTGCTAGCTGGTTCTGGGCCCCAAAAAGTAAACAAGGAGTTTGGATGATTTAGTCTAAGTAGAATGCTGAGGGCTGACACAGTATCTTTATAAGGGGTCACAAGACAAGTAAGAGACAGACAGCCACCTGGGTATCACCATCATAGACAGGATGGAGGAAGCTGATCTATTTCCACAGTAAACATCAGCAAACCTACTTTGATAGTGAAGGTTACGTAAAAGGAAGCAAGGCCCTGAGGAAGGATGAACTTCGTTCCATAGAGATTTCTGAGAACAAATGAACCCTCCCACGAGTTTGCTGTGAGTTAGATGGGATTCTGGCTGAATCAAAGGCCAAACCACATGAGCTCTTGAGGTCACCTGCAGCCCTTGTCTTTGTGCAAGGAGTCAGGAGTTTCTACCTCCTGAAATCTCTATTATTCCATACAAATGTAAAAATGAACATCAAGGAGTATGAGGGGTAGAACGGCTACCAAGGGGCTAAACACCCACGGAAACAGAGAACAAAGTTACCCAAACCACTCCTGTCTCCATCTGGATGAAACTAGAACAATGTTTCAAATACCACTAAGGATGCATATTACAATCATAGAGCCCCTGGTTTCCGCATCTCTTATTTAACAATCTGCTTGGTTTGTAAACCATAAAGGAGAAAAAGATTTGATCCACCACTGATTTAAAATTAGTTCTTGATATAAAATAGAGATTTTGACCACGGTGCATTAAAAATAAAGAACATAAGTGATTGGAAAAAAAATGGATGATACAAAAAATTGGGGGACACTTACTGAAGTCCATGGCAGGTTGACAATGCCACAAATGAGGCAGGGTTTCCTCGGATGTGGCCCTGGTAGTAACAGTGTTCTCCTCCCTGAAAGCAGAAATAGAGAACATAAGCCTTTGCCATCACAAAGAGAATCTGCCACAGCGTTTCACAGGTTTCTGCCCACACTGCACCTCCATGTGCAAAGCTCTGTACAATGTTTCACTATCCAGGCTAGTATTATCAAACCATTTCTAACAGAATTATTCATAAACACTCCCAGCGAGCTGACTGCAAATCAACAGACAGGGAAATAAAAGTTGACTTAACTTTCCTTTTATGTAGATGATGATAGACGGAACAAAGAAACAGACTCTGAAATACGTATGTGGCCCCCAGTACCAGGAAAAGTTCAATCGGCGATTTCCCCAGTCCTGAGAAACTCAACCTTGAGTAGCAGCAAAATGCTGTGCTTTCCCATAAAGTGAAGTAGGATGAATATAAATCATCTGAGAGTCACTAAATTAAGTTGATGGAGAAAAATGCCTATTTTTACAGTTATCAAAACTTGACAAATTTACACTAGTCTTTTCTCCAACCAGGAATGGCTTTACTGGTAAGCAGTCTAGGGTAGGGTTTGAAATTGAGAAGTTTCTTCTAGAAGTGAGCCACATTAATGAAATTCCACTACGAGACTCATTTGTTTGGATTAAATGTTCCTGGAAAAGGTAACAGGGTAGAGCCTCTGGCATCTCAAGGTGGTACCCCAGTCTTTAGATGCTTGCTACTCAGACTGTGGTCTAGAAAACAGCAGCGCTGGCATCACCAGAAGCACGTCAGAAATGCAGAATCCCAGGGCCCACCCCCGACCTACTGGATCAGAATCAGCATTTTAACAAGGCACCTAGGTGATTCATAGCGCACATGTAAGTTTAAGAAGCACTGGTCTAAATGACCTTTCCCATTCCCCCACTAATCTCCCAATTCCTCAGAAGCTGAAAGCTTTTAATTCAACTGACTCACTGATATGTGAAAGAGCAATGTAGGAAGGACTGAAGGAACGGGTGGTTTAAAGGGGCAAATGTTACCTACTTCACAGTCTGGCTTAAGGACTAACCCCACTTAAAATACTCAGTGCTTGACAAGGGCAGGGGAGAGAACAGGAAGACATAATGATGGAACAAGGTTGAAGACATTTTCTTCACTGGGATTCCAAGGAAGGCAGCCTGGCCTGAGCCTGCTGCTCCTCATGAGATAATCCCACAGGACAGGGTGAAGCTCAGCTTTGCTGAGGGAGCAGAGAGCAGGCAAAATGGCTCGCAGCACAAGCCCTGACGCTCTGACACCTCCAAATTCCCAAGGGAGTCACTGAGAATCATGAACTGCGGACTGGGGTTGGATCGGATGGAGGATAAGATAGGGAGGTACTTCACGTGTAATTCTGACAGGCAATGGAACCCAGAAGGCCATAGACTTAAGGGGAGAAACAAAGCCAGTTCCTGACTTCCGGGGTAGCGTTGGTTTGGATTTAACAGTGTGAGCTATTAGCTCTTTTACTTACTAGCCGTGTAATCTCAAACAAATCACAGAGTCTCCCTATGTAATAATCTCATAGGGTTGTTCAGAGGATTAAAGAGTTAACATGCATAAAGGGATTAGAATAATGCATGGCACTTGGTACACACTCAGTAAATGTTTGCTACCATTACGATTACTGTGTGTCTCTTATTGCCCTACTCAGTTTACACACACAATCTCCTTAAATCCTCACATCGCTTCTACAAAGAAATATTGTCGTCTCTATTTCACATAGGAGGTCACAATCTCTGAGAGTCAAGGCTGTCCACCTGGGAAGTTGCCAAGTAGGGGTGCAGACTTTGTGTGAATGTGTGAATGCGAGGCCTGTGTCCTTCCCCCTACATTACTTATGAGTTGGACCTAGAACCTGTGAGTTATGCAATGCAAGCTTCCCCTAGGCTGTTTTTGTTTGTTTGTTTGTTTTTAATTTTTTGAGTAAAGCTGGGGGGTATATTTAACAGGACTTACAATTCCCTCTGTTGGATTGGTGAACTATCCAAAAGATTAGTGGAGGACAGGTTACTATGTTTCAAATGACCTTGATTTCCTGGACACATTTGATTGGACCAATCAAAACTCTAGCATTTGATTGGCCAGACACAAAAAGCCAACAGTCAATGGGGTGACCTGGAAAGACAGAGCAGCATTTCTTTAAATTGGACACAGACTAATTGGACACAGACCCAATCAGATCTCTCTCAGAGGTCTAAAACTCACAGTGAAGAGTAGGTAGAAAGATAGTAGAAACAAAGAGAAGCGGAAACCAGGAAGATAATCACAAGAATTACGGTATCAGGTTAGGGAACAATGGAAGCTGACAAGTCATTGTATGTGGGGAAAATACATCAGAGGTAAAGGCATACAAGACATGTTTTATAAATTACTAAAGTTTTCTTTAAAATACCAACTTTGGGGGCTTCCCTGGTGGCGCAGTGGTTGAGAGTCCTCCTGCCAATGCAGGGGACGCGGGTTCGAGCCCTGGTCCGGGAAGATCCCACATGCCGCGGAGCAGCTAAGCCCGTGCACCACAACTATTGAGCCTGCACTCTAGAGACCGCAAGCCACAACTACTGAGCCCGTGCGCCTAGAGCCTGTGCTCTGCAACAAGAGAAGCCACCACACCACAATGAAGAGTAGCCCCTGCTCACTGCAACTAGAGAAAGCCCACACACAGCAACAAAGACCCAACACAGCCAAAAATAAATAACTAAATGTATTTAAAAAAAAATAGAGGCCTTAATGTTAAAGGGCTTCTTTAATTTATATAAATCTATAGTTAAATTATTAAAATAGACAAAATAAATTAAATAGATTTTTGCTTTTAAATAAGTATTTTCACACATTATTTTTAAAATAATAAATACTTATGGCAAAAATCCTAAGAATTCAGGTGGTACATGGTAAAGAGTGAAAATATTCCCTTCCTACACATTGTCCAGGCTGCAGTTGCTTCCTAAAAGGTAAGCATTTTTGACAGATTTTGTGTACCATATCAGGAGTTGTCTATGCATATTTAAGGAAATGTGTATATACATAAATATACATATATCCTTTTCAGTGCATAAATGAGTTTACACTACCCATACTGTTCTGCCACTTGAGTTTTTTCCTTAAGGTAACCTTAACATCAACCTCATTGTTTCAATTGTGGCAGAATATTCTACCACAGGGGTGAACCACAATTCATTTAAACAATCCTGTACAAATGGACATTTAGGTTATTGCAACAAACATTCTTTCATATATTTCTGTGCACTTCTGTCAGTATATATGTAGGATAGATTACCAGATGTGTAGGTCAAAGAGTATGTGCATTTAAAATTTTAGTGGATAGTTTAGAAGACAAATATAATTGTATTTCTTTACACATATCTGTTTTAAAAGATGCATGGCATTTTAAAATAATAAAATGCATTTTATTTTTTTTGCGGTACGCAGGCCTCTCACTGTTGTGGCTTCTCCCGTTGCTTTTTTTTTTGCGGTACGCGGGCCTCTCACTGTGTGGCCTCTCCCGTTGCAGAGCACAGGCTCCGGACGCGCAGGCTCAGCGGCCATGGCTCACGGGCCCAGCCCCTCCGCGGCATGTGGGATCTTCCCGGACCGGGGCACGAACCCGTGTCCCCTGCATCGGCAGGCGGACTCTCAACCACTGCGCCACCAGGGAAGCCCTAAAATGCATTTTATTAAAAATTACATATTTTAATAAAGACTACCATTTAAACCAACTTTCTCAAATCTTATCAATAATAAAGATTCTCCATATCTTCACATGACTTTCTTAAGGAACGAAATGCTTTATGGAAGCAGGTATTATAAAAAATAACCTAAGACAGATGTTGTAGGAAAAGAAAAAAGCCAGCACATCCCAACAGAGTTTAGCTCTTTATCCAACTGCCAGTCTTGGCTTTATTCCTTACTGTCTCCTGTTCCAGAAATAAATCCATTGTCCTTAAAGCTTTCTTCATACTCCTTGATTTAATAACACAGTCATAACAGTACAGATGTTTATTTTTAGCTAATTAGATAGTTGTAGCTAAAAAAACTACCCACCTCTATAAAAATGGACTATATGATAATTCACATGTCATATTGGTTTATCTTCCCTGTGGAAAAAAAGCTTACTGAGATTTAATTCTAGGGGAGTCGAAATAATCATTTATTTGAAAACTTCAAACACAAACCACATTTTTATTAAGCATTCAAAAGAAAAGCAGAATTTATTACAAATATGCTGAGATGATAATGCAAAGGAAGTTACACAGCCTGGGTTATAAAACTAAGAAACCCAATAAAAGAAACTAATTAGAGCACAGCTGCAAGGCCATGGTCATTTGCTCTCCATCCAGACCCTCAAAGGAAACTACAACTTTATCAGCTCCAAGATGGACCAGGGCCACCTCTTCCAAAAAGCCTTCTCAGATTCCTTCCTCCTCATAAAATTAACCTTGCTAACCATTCTTTCTCTGAATTTTCATATTTTATCTCCTTCTACCTGCATTCTTGTTTCTGTCCCATGCCCCCACTAAACTATGGTCTCCTTTCAGGGAAGCACAGGTGCCTGATTTACATCCCCAAGTGTGCTGTTAGGGGGAGAGCCTCCCAGAATCTCAGCTTCCTCATCAATCAAATGGGGAAAATAACAACCCACACTGCCTCACAAAAGGATGCAGTGGAATCCATGAGATACAAAGTCAAGTCCACTGTAAACTGCTATATAATTAGGTGCAGCCAGGCAATATTTACTCAGTGAGGGATTCTATATGTCCCTCTAGCTATGATTTTCATACTTTATTTGTTAAGACTAACAAATTGTTAAATTCAGGGCATTAGCTAATTAATAATGCAGATTACTGTGTCTCTCACCCAGAGAGTCTGTTTAGGCAGCTCTGAGGTTAGACCCAAGAATCTGCATTTTAACAAATATCCCATGGTTTTCTTACTCTAAGAATACACTAGAGCAGTGGTCCTCAACCTTGGCTGCATATCAGAAACACCTTGGGGAGCTTTCAAAATCCCAATGCTCAGGCTGTACTCCAACCCAATTAAATCATACTCTCTGGAGACGGGACGCAGGCCTCAGCATCTTTTTAAGTGCTCCAGATGATTCAATGAAGCTACAGTGTCTGAGAGTCCCTGCCCTAAAGAAATATTGCTCAACAGCAGGGGTTCTCAAAACTGACTATCAGAATCACCGTGACTCCCAGAATCACCCACTGGTTCCCAGGCATTCCCTCAGACCTACTGGATCCAAATCTCCAAGGAGAGAGGGCTCTAGGCTTTTGAGGGTTGCAGAAAGTTCCCCAGCTGATTTTGATGATCATATTTGGAATTATTAACCTAAAAATATGCAACCCAATACCAAACCATCCCCAGGTAGAGGATCCCAGAAAGACTGAGATCTTTCAGAGAATGAAAGTGTCTGCCACATCCTGGGCATTCTGCTTGGTGATGAATGTACTATTTCATGATGACTGATGAAGTGAATAGTAATTTTTCCATTTCACAAGTGAGAAAATGTAGATTTAAAGTGAGCCTTCACACCCAGGTATGCCTGATGCAGAGTCAAGTCTCTTTACGTTGGTGGTTCTCAAAGAGTGGTGTCCAGCCCCAAAGCATCAGCTTATTAGAAATGTAAATTCTTAAGCCTCTCCCCAGACATACTCCATCAGAGGCTCTGGAAGCTCTCCAGTGACTTCCAGGCACTCAAAATTTAAGAACAACTGCTTTTCGCTACATCTGCCTCTGCATTTTAAAGCTCCTCATTTGCTGAGCTCCCTGAAATCCTACACCAGTTCCTGAGCAAAGTCTAACTGAAGCATAAAAGATATAAACAGCCATAGCTCTTCTCCACTTCTCTTTTTCTCCCAAAGCCAGCTGGTTTTATCAGAAACAGAATTGAGGGCAAAAGGTGAAATAAGAATACGTGAGGGACTTTCCTGGTGGCGCAGTGGATAAGACTCTGCACTCCCAATGCAGGGGGCCCAGGTTCGATCCCTGGTCAGGGAACTAGATCTCATATGCATGCCACATCTAAGAAGCCCACCTGCTGCAACTAAGACCTGGTGCAACCAAATAAATAAATAAAAATATTTTAAAAAGATTATGTGAGAATTTTACCATGTACAGAGCCAGGAAGAGCAGAGCTATTCTTTGTAGGTGCTGGTAAGAGGGTACCATACAGGATGCATTGCCAGGACTCAAGGGACTAGAGCAGTCAACATCCCATTAGCCTGGAACTAAGGGGTCTCCCAGGATGCAGGTCATTCAGTGCTCCATCCATGAAAGTCACAGGCAAATCAGCGTGAGTTTGGTCACCCCAAAAGGGACAGGGTTACTGCAGACACTTCCAGACCCAAACACCAGCCTGTAACCCTTGTGTTCCTGCTCTGCTCCCTGAGTCATAGCTCTCTACCCCTCTGTGGGCACCAGTCCCAGGACTGGCTTCTGCCCTGCAGATTGGGGTTCATGCCAGTCATCCTCTTCCATACGTGAGACCCTTGCTCACTCTAGAAGTTCGCCACCCTGGGTGCACATTAGTGTCATGTTACTGCCACGAGGGAAGTTTTTTTTAAAAAAGATCAAGGCTTATTCCGTGCCATTTATATCAGGACCTCTAGGGGTGGAACCCGAACATTATTTTAAACTGCCCAGATGATTCCAACATGCTGCCTTAGGTTGAGAAGCTATGCTCTAGGCAATTTCCCCTTTGCAGGAACTGAAGACCTGTCCCTGAACTCTTCTGCACCCAGGCACGTGCACTGGCCAGACTTCTGTTTGTGGCTGCATGGCTGGAATCTGTTCTGCCGGGCATTTGTCTACAATAGCCTCTTCCCAATTTCCTCCTGATTGGCATTGACATGACGCGCCTCTCCCTCCCAATAGTGAGAAATGACATTTTAAAGTCAAGAATATTCCGAGTCTCCCTAGGGTCATCTGCATCAAGGAAATTCCTAGAAAAGCTAAATCTTATTTTGGAGAGGATCCAGCAACCTACCCTGATTAAAATGTATAACCTGGAATTATATAGAATCAGATGGGATTCATAAAAGGGACATATTTTAAACATTTGTTCAGTTACAGAATGTAAGCTTATCTGATTCTACAGGCTTTCCAAGGAAAATAGACAGAAAAGCAATCTCATCTTATTTTACAGTAAATTAAATTAAATAAAGCTATCACATGGTCGATGATCCATGGATCTACACTATGCATGTCAAAGTCTTTACCAGTTCATGCCAAAATAAGAAAAATAAGGGCAATTCAGTCAGTTTTTCATAAAGCTAAATGCATTTAATTTTCATATAACTGTCCTTTGTTTTGAGATTTATTCTTGCCTTTTTTAATTAAAATTATCCATTTTTAATTTTTAATAGGCTTTTTTATTTTGATTCACAGAAAAGTTGCAAAGATGGTACAGAGAGTTCTAGTATATCTATCACTCAGTTTCTCCCACTGTTAACATCTTACATCACCTGAGTACGTTTGTCAAAACTAAAAGACTGATATCAGAATGTTACCGATTACTAGGCTCTGAACATTTAGATTTCACTAGTGTTTCCATTAACTTCCTCTTTCTGTTCCAGGATCCAGTCCAGGTTACCATATTGCATTAGTTGTCACAGTCATTCTTTTTGCACTGGGAGCAATAGTAAATAGAATTTAGGTATTTTGAAGGGGCTGTTTCCATATACAGTAAAATAAAAAGACTGGCAACCCTATATTGATCTAAAATTTGTTTTGTTAGTATACTGGGCTATGAAATGCAAGTCCAGGATCAAGAGTATGAATGAATATTTCCTAGACTCTAACTGAGCACTATAGGTTTCAAAATAAGTTTTTTTAAAAACTACCCTTATGTAAACAAGCTTAATTTAAACGACTTATTAAAATGTAATTTTTAATATAACCCATAGAGATAATTTCTGAAAGGTTACTCAATAACACTTTTCTATAACAATAATCTAGGACTCCTCACTGCCTGAAATTGTTCTGGACTGTCCTTTCAAGGATGTTTGCAGAGTGAAAAGCCTTTGAAGATAGAGCTATCTCCCTCTAGAGCAAAAAAGAAGCATGTTTACTTCCTACGATAAAAGATTCGAGTTTTTTAAATTCAGAATTTCTCTAGTAACACAACATGCTGTGTGTGCAGGTGTCACCCGGCCCTTTCCTCTGTCACCCTCTGGGGATCGAGGCTCACGATACAAGCATATGAAAATGCAGATATTCTGGCTACTTCTTTGACCCAGGATCTCCTGTCTTCCGCCAGCATAGATGAAACTGCAACAGGCTAACTTGTTAACTTGCAAGTAGGATAAAATCTTAGACCCTCACAGTTGTTGAAACCTGGATTTCCATTTTTCCCCTGAAGATTAGGAGATTTGTTAACAGTGAGCCTCCATTCCCACATTTGCATTTTGCTGTAGGATACAAATCAGCTGCAGATAAGAATAAGATACACATTGTCCATCTTATTACAGCTAGCTGTCTCTCACTTATACCACTAGTTGACACCTTTGGACATTTGTGTTCGCCATCCCATTCCAGGATACAAGTGTTCAAGCAGTATCAAAATTATCACCTCATTTCAACATCGAAAGCTAAATGGTCCTTCAAAATCTCAGCACTAGGGCTTCCCTGGTGGCACAGTGGTTGAGAGTCTGCCTGCCGATGCAGGGGACACGGGTTCGTGCCCCGGTCCAGGAGGATCCCACATGCCGTGGAGCAGCTGGACCCGTGAGCCATGGCCGCTGAGCCTGCGCGTCCCGAGCCTGTGCTCCGCAACGGGAGAGGCCACAAAAAATCTCTCCACTATTTTAATACTCATCGATAAGCACTAGGATCTTGCAGCATAGTCATCAACCGAAAAACATTTTAAAAACTAAAAGAAGACAAATCTAGCTGACAAAAAAGGAAATAATTTCATTTAAAAATATGCATGGTTCCTGTTGAAGAGGAAAGATATATAAGAATATTATTGCAGCAAATATTCTTGAATATTATTGTAGCGAAAGTTTCCACAAGAAAGGAGAAAAGAGACAGAACTAGAAAGCCAGCCATTGGATATAAATAAAAGTGATAAGCAAAAGTTTCTTATTGGAAAATGGTGAACACCACAGAAAACAGGAACCATAAATGTCTTATGAGCTCTCAAGTTTAAAAAAAAAAAAAAGTCCACTAGAGACACAGTGAACTTAAAATCTATTTTTATTGTTGTGCAGGAATCTTTCCTTATACTGATTTCCCCTGGGTATTGTCAGCTGTGGAAAACAAAACATAAAAACAATGATAGGTTTCCAGGAGTTAAAGCTCACAAGTATCCTAACTGAACAATTGTTAAAGTCTTTTTGAGATGCAATCCATTTTTAAAAGTTAAAGACTTACTCCCTCTCCTCTTGTATGTAGGCTCAGGCACCTCCAGCACATGCTCTAATTGTTTTTACATCAGTTATAATAAAAATGCCTTCTGTATTCATTTCCTAGGACTCTCATAACAGATTACCAAAACCTGGGAGGCTTAAAACAACAGAAATCTATTCTCTCACAGTACTGCAGATGAGAAGTCTGAAATCAAGGTGTTGGCAGAGCCATGCTCCCTCTAGACAAGAATCCTTCCTTGCTTCTTCCTAACTTCCAGTGGTTGCCAACAATTCTAAGTGTTCCTTGTCTTGGAGATGCAACCTCCAATCTCTGCCACCTTCTTCACATGGCATTCTTCCTCTGCGTCTGTCTCTGCATCTCTGTGTCTACACTTCCCTCTTATAAGGACACCAGTCATTGGATTAGGGCCCTCCTCTTAACATGATCACACCTGAAAAGGCCCTGTTTGCAAAAAAGGTCACATTCACAGGTACCAGGTGACATGACTTTTGAGGGGACACTATTCAACATAGTACAATTTCTCATCTCTTTCAGTGTGACCAATTGAATTTTTATATTCCTAATCCAGAGATTTTGCTTCTAAGAAGCTTGGCTCAGTGAAATAAACTGCAGGCGTCTACTACAGCAGCCCTCATCTAAAAAGATTAACCCGTATCTTAATTACCTCTAGCCAGACATTCTAGTTTCCCATAGCTTAATTTAACAATACTCATCATTATTTTACACAAATAATACGGTAAACCTGATCTTCAGTTCTTTTATTAAGTCGAACAGAGCTTCCAAAATTGCTTATTTTTAACCAGAAAATAGGCAAGAAAAATTATTTTTCAGCTGTCAGGTAACCATTTACAGACCTATTAATATAACAATGTCTGATCAGACTACGAAAACATTTTAGGTTCCCACAGAATGCTCCTCAGCAACGAATTACTGTAATGCAGAGAGGGTACTTAGCAGGTTCTCTATGTTGCAGTTCTAAATTGAGAGAATGGAAAGTCAATGAGGACCCCACACAGTGACTGTATAATTATAAACTCATGAAATTATAACTCTTTCCAGGAAATTACTACATTACTGTATCTTTTTAACAAATAATAGACGCTTAAATGTATTGCTCTATATGAATGCTTTAGCATAAGACATGCGTATTACCTAAAACCTTCTGTAGTTGGTGTTTGAATATCAATAGGAAAAAATATAATTGTCTAGAAGACAGTTACAGAAAACGAAAACATATCTGGCATCCCTAAAATAAAGGAAGAAGAACATTTCTGTTCCATCTGAAACGAAAAATATTTTTGTTGTTTTCTTCTCTTCCTTTTTTGTTTTAGAAGGTGTAACTATATGAGGGTTAGAGGTAAAGAAAAAAAGACATTTTTTCCCACTACCACCAAGAACTTATTCTCCTTTAATTTCACTTCCATTCTATCATCCTCCCATCCACTCTTTTTTTGAAAAAGGAAGGATAAACAGGGAAAACTTCTAGCTGCCCAAAGAAGGCTGCATAGCAGCATCTCTTTCTCCTGTTATACTTGAACCTTAAACACTGTGCTCAAGAACTCAACACTAGCATCCAGTGGTCATTCTTATTCCTCAGTGGATGATTCTACATTAGCCCAGAATTAATTTAAAGGTACAAACAAAGGGTTGGCTTACTACGGACGAACTTCTCAAACGATTCCTTCAGGGAGGCGAAGTAGTATTTAAGGGTTGTATCTGACAAGAAGTGATGCTAAACCTGAAAAAATTAAGTGCTTTTCTTTCAGCAATGTTTCTATGAGCGCATGATTGTCATTTGCCATTTTGGGGGTATTTTCCTGTAAAATGAAGGAGGAGTTGAATTTTGTGGTCTTTAAAGTTCTTTCTGGTTCTACGATTTGCAATCTATTTTTAAAAATTCAAAGATTACCAACTTTTTATTTCTTTTAAATAATCAGGCCAACTTTCAAGGAATTAATATCTTTTACACTGCATTTACCATTAAAAAAATTAAACTAACAACAAAAGATACTCATGTGTTTGGAAAATTTTTAAATATTACATACAAACATTTTAAACAGTTTAAAAATTATTTCTAAAATTTCAAATAATGAACGAGTCATATAAGAATCATAGTATAAATTACAAAATATACATATTTATGGGCAGTGAAAAAATGTATGTATCAGAACTTTTAGGATGCTGCTAAAATGGTACTTAAGAATAAATTCTTCATCCCTAGATGCTGATAGAAAAGAAAGATTGATAATGAATAAGTTAAATTTTAACTCAATGAGTTATGAAAAGAACAAAGGAGAATTTTTTTAAGTAAAAGAAAGTAGACATTAATAACAGAAGTAGAGCTAGTTCCTTGAACAAAATATATCTTAAAAAACTCAAACAAGATTAACCAAGTAAAAGTAAAGGCACAAATAAAGTATAATAGAAATGAAACAGGAGATACTCTGATACAGAATTATCAGACTTTAAAAACCAAAAATGACTTGAAGCAAATATAATAAAATGCTAACATGTATCTACACATGTATCTTTTACAACATTTTATAGAATTTTTAATATGTTTGGAATATTTCAAAGTTACTGAAATTTTTATCAGAGGCCAATTGCTGGTATTTCATGACCTGAAATTTAAAACTGATTTAGAAGTGGCTCTAATATACCTTCCAAAGACAGCACGTGAATATGAGCCTCAGTACACAGGATGACCTTAGCATCAGGTAAGCAGATGGAACATTTTTATTTTTCCTGTTTATATTCACTGCATCTTTTCATAGCAGGGGGAATAATCTGCTCTCCCAGACCTGTCCAAACTGGACTTCTCCCCACATAGCATTGGGTGAACAGAAGAAACTACCCAATTTCCTAACACGCGGCTTAATTCACTCACTTAATTTTTCTGTTCAACAAAAAAAATTGTTGAATTATTGTTTTCGAGGTACATATATTATGCTAAGAGCTAGGAACTCAGTACAAGTCCCCCTGGGAGTCTACTCTTGGAGTAACTTCTCATAGGAGTTACTATACATAGTCCAGGGGCATAGAAGATTGTCTTCATATGAAGCAGAGCATGAAGAAGTGCTGTGGGTGATCCTGACGTGCTTCCTGTATCTCAAGCAGAATCAGAAACTAGCAGTAAGAAGTACAGGCCACCAAAGACCTAGCCAGAAATTCTTTACAAATTTCCACTTTACCTCAATAATGATTTCAACACTAAAATTTATGGAGCATTTCCCATACCCAAAGCTCTGAGCTACATGTCTGTCTTTCTCATTTAACAGATGAGAAAAATGAACCATGGAAGAAATAAGTAAATTATCCAAGGCCACATGAAAATTGATTGGCATAGTCAGGATTTGAATTTAGGTCTATCTATCCCTAACAATATCCTTGGTCTCTAAGTTTACTGCCTCCAAACTACAGATTTATCCTGGACTTAGAAACAAAAGAAATGACTAGTTTCGTTTATTAACACTAGTGGGAAAAAAATTTTTTTTTAATTTTTTTAAATCAGAAAGGTAGCAGTGACCTCAAGAAGACAGCACTTACTCTGTCCAAAGATCACATTGCTGTGTGGGATACCTGTTGACCCCACTCAGAATTACCCAAGAAACCACTCTGCCTTCTAAAGACAGTTAGAGGTACACTTTCAGATTTTTGAGAATATGGAGAGAAGAGAAAACAAAGGAAGAAAATAATCAGTATATGAAGTCCAAAGGCATACTTGGTCTTGTTTCCATTACGTCATACCTGATTTCTTCGGGTCGAGGCTCTGCTCAAATGTTAAACTCCTGCTTTCTCTCCCTTTTTTTAAAAAATTCATTTTATTGAAGTATAGTTGACTTACAATGTTGTGTTAATTTCTGCTGTACAGCAAAGTGATTCAATTATATATATATATAAAATTGAAGAATTAATAATTTCTCATATTCTTTTCCATTATGGTTTATTACAGAGTATTGAATATAGTTCCTGTGCTATACAGTAGGATCTTGTTGTTTATCCATCCTATACATAAGAGTTTGCATCTGCTAATCCCAAACTCCCAACCCATCCCTCCCCCAACCCCCTCCCTCCCCCAACCCCCTCCCCCTTGGCAACCACAAGTCTGGTCTCTATGTCTGTGAGTCTGTTTCTGTTTCGATAAGTTCATTTGTGTTATATTTTAAATTCCACATATAAGTGATAATCATATAATATTTGTCTTTCTCTGTCTGGTTTACTTCACTTAGTATGATAATCTCTAGGCCCATCCATGTTGCTGAAAATGGCATTATTTCATTCTTTTTTATGGCTGAATAATATTTCATTGTGTGTGTGTGTGTGTGTATATATATATATATATATACACACCTCATCTTCTTTATCCATTCATCTGCTGATGGACATTTAGATTGTTTCAATGTCTTGGCTATTGTGAATAGTGCTGCTATGAACATAGGGGTGCATATATCTTTTCAAATTACAGTTTTGTCCAGTATATGCCCAGGAGTAGGATTGTTGGATCATATGGTAGCTCTATTTTTAATTTTTTGAGGAACCTCCATACTGTTTTCCATAGTAGCTGCACCAATTTACATTCCCAGCAACAGTGTAGCTTTTCTCCCTCTTGTACCACTGTCTCCATTAAGTGTCTAATGTCACTTAATCTCCACATGCCTAAATTTTTAGGAGTTCCTATGGGGATAATCAAGTGCACCTACACCTTCCTCCTTTTGTACTTCATAGATGCAATAAAAAGTTTACTATGATAAAACATCAACTGGAAATCTAATCAATTACTCCCAAACATGGCTGAAAACACCCAAACTACTCAATACCAAGGTACTAATTCTCTGGTCCTTATTACCTGTTCTTATTTTTATAGTGGCCACTTATTCACCAGAAAATAAGAATTTTTTATAAATGAAAAAGAAAATAATACTAGTTTGGGACAACACCCAGGGAATAATTTGTGATTTTTTTGTGGGGGGAGGGTGCTTCAAACCAGTTTCAAACTCGTCAAAAACAACATTTCCGCAATTTCCTGCTCAATCATAGTTCACTCTAATTTCAAAAAATTTTCTGACAGTATATTTGTATAAGACATTATACAATACAAAGATTAGTTTTGTAATTAGAATTAAAATAGGAACAATATTCTATTATAAAATAGTTAATTGGCTCCATATATAGAAATACTATTAGTGCTACTTCAAATGTTTTTAAATTTATGGCTGAACATGTCTTTTTAAGTTTATAGATAACATCTTGAATATTAACAGATGAAATAATTCTTTAGATATTTAACCGAAAAAAAAACTCACACTGGAAAGAAAATAAAGAGGACTTCCTACTGAAATAGGTTACAGAGCTTAGAAACAGAACTCATGCTGACACCAGCTGTCACATTCCATTTCTCCTTACCCCCAGCACTAAGATACCTGACCTGTATAAACTGGTAATGGGCCAATATATTTTCTTCAGGCTACAGAGTCAAGACTACTTGCAATCTTAACAATGCCATTAAGGCAGCTGATGCATTATTCATGGTGATGGACCCAGAGCAACCTTGCTTTGGTCCCAAGGGAAAGCAAAATTTACTTAATCCCCAAAGAATTTTTTCCAATAATATAAAGAGAACTAAATCATGAAACCTGAGACCTCCCTGAAACCACACTGATTACAAGATGGCAGAGGAACATATGCCTGCACAAGCCTGCCAGGGGAAAAATGCACAGTGTCCAGCTCATCAAAAAGATGCTAAATAGATGATTGCCAGCAGATAAAAAGTAAAGTTAGGAGACATACCTGGAATAACTGTTGCATGTGAGGAAGAAACAAATTTTTATCAGTTTGTTTATGAGATTTGTGCAGATCTTTTACTTTCTTCCCTGAGTGCCGGGGGGGGGAGGGGCAGGGAAGGAAGGGGGACAGGCATTTTGAAGCACCTTGGCAGGGATACAACCAAACATCTTCTAGTCTTTTTGCAGAATGATGACATGTTTCAGCTTCGGTACTCTTGTCCAAAAAACTTCACATTTCCTCCACACGCAGACAAATGTACACATAAGCGTACGATGGGCATTAGAATTGAGCCATGTGTTTGCCATGTGCAAAATGGCCACATATTTCATATGGCTACAGTTTAAAAGCCACAGCAATTCCCTCTACTGAACAATACTCAGTCTAACTTCTAAGGAGTACAGAGAAGAACTAAAAATAAACTTCAAGAGAAAACAGTTGAAAAAACAGGGCTTCCTTACAAGGCATTTACTTTTCTTTAGGATAATGGAAATTTTATGTTTAGAATAAGAGACTCACCTGAACCAAACAGTTACATCTTCAATTCATGTCTTACTAAAACATCTACTAAGGAAGATATAATTGCAAATGGTAAAATGAAGTGCTGTAACTTAAATATTTGTGTTTCGATTCCTCTGCTACTATAATTATTGGTTTCTACAGAGAGGATAGACTATAGTGGATATTAGCATGAATTCCGGCACCAGGCTGCCTGGCTACAAATTCCTGGGCAAGTTAGTTAAACTTTATGTGCTCAGTTTCCTCATCTGCAAAATGAGGATACCAATGGTACTACTGAGGGATTAAATGATGTAAAATATGCAAAACACTTATTAGACTAGTGCCTGGAACATAGTAAGTACCACACAAATGTTTGCTATTTCTCCAACTGCTACTAGTAATTCTACTCTTATGACTCCTCAGTCCAGTTACAAGCAGTGATCCCATCGAAAATATGAACATTATTCAAAGAGGTAGAGATTGTACAAAATGGGAAATCCAGAATGGTAAAGTGAACACTTATGGGTATAATAATTATTTATTTGCAAAAATACAAAATTTTGAGAATGATATAAAGTCATTATAGCAAGTCATTATATTTAAAAATTCAGTTAAAGTGAGTGTTTCATTAGCTGGAGAGAACATGCCACCAATAGTCTTAAGGAACCAAAATGAGTTTGGCTTTGTGAGAAGTGGTTAACTCTTCCAAGTGACTAGCATTAAACCACTGGCAGCTGTTATTTGCCTCTAAGATAAGATGTAGCCTTGGAGTTAATAGATAGCAAAGCCTAGTCTTTCCACAGTACAGTAAGACAGTAACATATGGTAATTATCTATCAGTGAAAGCAGCTCACTAGGACTCCCATACATCAACCATCAAATATATGGTTTTTCTGCTATATTTTTTTTGTGTGTGTGTGTGGTACGTGGGCCTCTCACTGCTGTGGCCTCTCCCGTCGCAGAGCACAGGCTCCAGACGCGCAGGCCCAGCGGCCATGGCTCACGGGCCCAGCCGCTCCGCGGCATGTGGGATCTTCCCGGACCGGGGCATGAACCCGCGTCCCCTGCATCGGCAGGCGGACTCTCAACCACTGCGCCACCAGGGAAGCCCTTCCGCTATACTTCTGTTCAGCATTTAAAACACTTTATAATACTTTTGTGAGGATATCATGGGTCTTGCAATAGTAATAGAGAAAATTACTATTTTCTCTATTAGTAGAGTACTATTTTCTCTAATAGTAATAGAGAAAATTACTAGTGAATCCTCCTTCTGATACAATTCACCACTTAAAAATGAAAGTATTTAAAAATGGACAGTAGCTCAAACCCAGAGGACCCAAAGGACAAGGTTTCCTGTGCTGGTCATCTCTAAATTAGAAGATCCTAGAATTGAATCCCACCATCCCTAAAATTCAATTCAATAATTTTTTATCAAATTACTAGAAGTTTAACCCTATTTGTATATTTATTTTTTAGAAAGTCTAGATCTCATTCTTGTAGGATTCTTATATCCTGAGGTTTAAGAAAAATCATTTACGTCAGCAGTTAGGAGCTAATGAAGTCATTAAATATAATACAATTTAAAACTAGTTTAGCTACAGCTAATAAGTAAATATTGTGTATAAGGAAAATACATTGATCGATATTTTTTAATCATTCTAATTTTATTACTAGTCATACTGATGTTAAGTCATGGCTAAACTGTTTCAGAGAATGGACTTAAGAAATTTCTCCAAGTCATCTAATTTTAAAATGTGTATATTTGTGGTTAATTTGATTTTTAGTATTATAAAAAGATATCATGTCCACAGTTATGACATCTGAAATTTTCGCTCTGGCAAAAGAACCTGTGTGAGGTACCTGCAGCCCATCCCACAACCTGTATCACCTGCATCTGAAGTTTTCCTTCATCCTGCACCAGAGGTTCTGCTCTCAGAGTTTAGGCTCAGTGCTCTGAGTCCTTAACCTAAATCTCCCAGAAAGTGCAGCAGAAGAAAACAAATACAGATTCTAACATATGGGTAGTTGCATCTGCCAAACATTCCTATCATTGCAGCAGGAGCCCCTCAAAGAACCAACTAAAGATCTTTAATTGGGACTTCCCTGGTGGCACAGTGGTTAAGAATCCATCTGCCAATGCAGGGGACATGGGTTCGAGCCCTGGTTTGGGAAGATACCACATGCCATGGAGCAACTAAGCCTGGGCGCTGCAACTACTGAACCCACGTGCCACAACTACTGAAGCCTGCGTGCCTAGAGCCCGTGTTCCGCAACAGAAGCTACCGCAATGAGAAACCTGCACACTGCAACAAAGAGTAACCCCCCGCTCTCCACAACGAGAGAAAGCTGGCGCGTAGCAACGAAGACCCAATGCAGCCATAAATAAATAAATAAATAATTTTTTTAAAAAAGACACCTTAAGAAACATTATTCTTTTAACACATTGTGCACATTTGAAGTATTCAAGTATTGAGAATTACGGTCCTCATGGAGAAATCTAGAAAACAGTATGAGAAAGTGTGAATACAATTCAAGATCACAAGCAATTTTCTATGGATGCTTTTTAGGTTTATAGAAGCTAGAGAGTTAGCATGAGCCAGGAAGGTATCTGTTGTCCTGACAGTCAGCATACATAAATTTTTCTAAGTGATTTCTTATAGCTGTCCTCTACTAGTATTTTTTGCTTGTTATTGACACACTCATTGTGGAAGACAAAAAAATTAAGGTGGGATTTAAAAAAAAACAAAGGTATATCTTTTTTTAAGAAAATAGAATTGAAATGGAAATCTGACTTAGAAAAATGCATGCAAAAGGAATTTGTATTCCTAGAGAGGCTACTGGTAGCACAACCACCTGCTGGGAGATGATATGGTGCTGAACTAAAAATCTTTCATGGACCTCCAACCTCAGGGAGGGGAGATGGATGTGACCACCAGGAGAAAAACTATCTTGTAAAAAACACTCAGGCTTTCTACTTGCTTCTATATCAACATCCCTGATACTCTGTTTCCAGAAGTGACTGTGGCCATTTCAGTTTGCCTAAACAATATTTCTTAAGGAAAATTACACCACCATTCCATCAGAGTAAAAGGTTCTCTAGAGTCACAATAACCTCTCCCACACATTAAGCAGACACTTTCTCCCCTGACACCTGCTCTCCAACACATAACACTCTTTCCAATTCCTTCACCCATTTCCAGACTTCAACCTTGACCCTTTACTTTTGACTTCTCATCCATCTTCTTACTGCCACTATGGACATAATTAAGACTTTGAGACAATGATCCTTGAGTGCACTCAATTCAATTAAGTGATGGATAGTAACCAGTTAAGTGCCAGTCAAAAGTCAATGCTGGAAAATGTGTGTCTCTACATATCCATCCTCAACGATTGGTATCCTGATTCAAGGACGAGTTGGGAGTGCTCACATACAGTTTAGAAATAATTTGAACTAATAAAAAAAAGACACTCAGCAGCTATTACTTTTGATTATTATCATAACAGATCAAATAATTTAACCAAAAAAATACTATCAGAACTAATAATATTGATGACTGGTCATGATCTTTCATTGGTAATAATACAATTAATCATATCTTTACCAAGATGTCTTTTTTGACTCCAAGGAAATCCACTTCCTCCCCCATCCATACATATCTAGAGGATTTACCATTCCTCTCCTAGTGTTCTAAAACTCCTACTATGGCTATTTTCCTGAGATATGAAAAATAAAACAGACTTTGTACTAGAGTGTGTCTTTACCACTTTTGCCTAAGGCAACTGACGTTATCTAAAAGCTACCCAACTGCGGGCTTCCCTGGTGGCGCAGTAATTGGGAGTCCACCTGCCGATGCAGGAGACACGGGTTCGTGCCCCGGTCCGGGAGGATCGCACATGCCGCAGAGCGGCTGGGCCCGTGAGCCATGGCCGCTGAGCCTGTGCTTCCGGAGCCTGTGCTCCGCAACGGGAGATGCCACAGCACTGAGAGGCCCGCGTACCGCAAAAAAAAAAAAAAAAAAAAGCTACCCAACTGCATAACCAAATTTAAGAGGGATACCTAAAGGCTCTTCACTTAGACCACCATTTCAGTTTAAAGAGAAGACTATAAAGGAGTAATTGTTAGGGACCTCCAGAAAATGAGATATGTATATAATAAGTCTACATAAAATACCTATCAATTTGTATAGCTATCCTATTTTACATACTGTAGAATATATATAGATAATATGGTATAAGAGTCAGCTCTGGAGTTAGATAACCTAGATTCAAACTGCAGCTCTACCCCTCCTTACTGTGCTACTTTCAGCAAGTTATGTAACCTCTCTGTACCTCAGTTTCCTGTCAAGTGGGATAATAGTTATATTTATAATCGGAGGTTGTTTTGAGGATTGAATATATGTAAATTCATACGCCTGTCACATCATGAACAATAAATGTTAGTGATTACTATTATTAGGATTATAATACTGATTAACCAGAGCCTATATAATGGGAGACTGAGACCGACCAGCATATTGGCAGTTGTCAACTTCAAGATAAAAAAGTTAGCTAACAATAAAACAGCAAACTGGGGCTTCCCTGCTGGCGCAGTGGTTGAGGGTACGCCTGCCGATGCGGGGGACGTGGGTTCGTGCCCCGGTCCGGGAGGATCCCGCATGCCGCAGAGTGGCTGGGCCCGTGTGTCTGGAGCCTGTGCTCTGCGGCGGGAGAGGCCACAGCGGTGCCCGCCCCGCGAAAAAAAAAAAAAAAAAAAAAAAAAACCAGCAAACTGCATGGTTTAGACTCATTCACTGCTACTCATCAATTTCAGTTTCCTTTGTCTTAAGAAGCCAGAACCATAGTTGGCTACAATCAAAATAAAAAGATTCTGTTCCCAGGGTATTCTCATTAAAAGAGGTTTTATGTTTAAATTCTTTTTAAAGTTTATGTCAAACACACAAAAGTTTTCCCTCAACTAAGGGGCAAATTTCAAATTTAATTTTTAAATGAGTTGGAAATAAATGAAGTGAAAGATGATATTAATATGTTTTATTAAAGGAACAAATAAAAAGTATCTATCATGTTTTTTTCTGCTTAAAGCCTTTCTTTGTAAACTTTGGGTAAAAAAAAAAAAAGGTTTACATAGAACTTCAAGATCAGGATTATGCACCTCTATGATCAGAATAAAACAACCTTCCATGAGACATAGAATGTCTTGCAGATAATACAAATCATTATCTTAAGGAAAGATCACTAAAATATATTTCCTTTTACTGTAAATATAAAATTGCAATCAAGAGCAAAACCCAGACTGTGAGAGACTGTATAGGATAAACAACCTGATTTCTTCAACAAATATCAATAAATTGTAAGGAAGAATAAAAAGAGAAAGATAAGCAGAAACCAATGGTTTAAAGGAGACTTTTAAAAACTTAGTAAAAAAAAAAAAACCTAAACACACAAAACTAAACTCTAGGACACACTTGGGTGATAAAACTATAAACAAAATTAAGGAAAAAATAACCACAAAAGTCAGGATAGTGTTTACATGTCTTACAACAGGAGGAGGGAGGGACTTGGGCTTGGGAAGCAGCACATGGAAAAGTGGGCCAAGGTCTTTTTTTTTTTGCACCACACAGGCCTCTCACCGCTGTAGCCTCTCCCGTTGCGGAGCACAGGCTCCAGACGCGCAGGCTCAGCGGCCATGGCTCAGGGGCCCAGCTGCTCCACGGTATGTGGGATCCTCCCAGACCAGGGCACGAACCCGTATCCTCTGCATCAGCAAGTGTCCTCCCAACCACTGCGCCACCAGTGAAGCCCTTCAAGGTCTATTTCTTAAACTGGATAGTGGTTATCAGGTGTTCACCCTTTAGTCATTTTTGTGTCAGTGTTATATTTTACAATTAAAAAGATTTTAAAAATAAAATTGCAATCTAAAAGATTCACCAAAGTAGCTATTAAGTATTTTTTTTTTCATGAAAATGTCTTCCTTTTCCTACATACATACTCACACCCTTAAATCAAATGCACTGCACCTGAATTTTCACAAATAAAGGTTCCATGACACCTGAGCAGAGTCATTTACCAGACTGGTTTCTAGCCATTGTTTAAATCAGACTTGATAATTATTTTGATTTTAATTTTGCATCCTCAAGATCAATATGATTGGGCTTCCCTGGTGGTGCAGTGGTTGAGAATCCACCTGCCAATGCAGGGGACACGGGTTCGAGCCCTAGTCCGGGAAGATTCCACATGCTGCAGAGCAACTAAGCCCATGCGCCACAACTACTGAGCCTGTGCTCTAGAGCCCGTGAGCCACAACTACTGAGCCTGTGTGCCACAACTACTGAAGCCCAAGCACCTAGAGCCCATGCTCCGCAACAAGAGAAGCCACTGCAGTGAGAAGCCCACACACCACAAGGAAAAGTAGCCCCCCACTCGCCCCAACTAGACAAAAGCCTGTGCACAGCAACAAAGACCCAACACAGCCAAAAATAAATAAATAAAATGAATAAATTTATATGAAAAAAAGATCAATATGATGTTTGTGCCAACTGACAAAAACAAAAAGTTCTTACCTACAGTTTTGCTTTGATCCCATATACCCTTTCAAACACTTCAATGCCAGGAGAAAAGCCAATTTAGAAAAAAATTCATAGGCCTCTTAGGGAAGGTGTTATGGGCTGAATTTTATATTGTATTCACCTAAAATTCGTGTGTTGAAGTCCTAACCCCTAGTACCTCAGATTATAACTATATTTGGAGATAGAGTTTTTCAAGAGGTAATTAAGTTAAAATGAGGGTGGGCCCTGATCCAATATGACTGGACTGGTGTCCTTCTAAGAAGAAATTAGGATACAGATACACACAGAAAGAAGATCATGTGAAGACACAGAGAGAAGACAGCCATCTATAAGCCAAAGAGAGAGGCTTAAAGAAACCAACCCTGCTGACACCTTGATCTTGGACTTCTAGCCTCCAGAACTGTAAGAAAATAAAATAAATTTCTCTGTTCAAGCCACCCTGTCTATGCGACTTTGTTATGGCAGCCCTAGCAAACTAATGTAGAAGGTAAAAGAGGAATAAAATATTCTGGTTTTTTTTTTAAGTAGTAGAGGGAAGAAAAAGAAAAATATGAAATGTTATAATTTTACAGTTTTACTCGACTCATAATATATAGTAAATAGAGAAACTTAAGAAAGTTCTGAGTCATTAGTAAAGAATGGAGACCTAACAGACTCCATGTAAAAAGAAACACCCAAAGAGCTAAGCACAGAGGGCAAGACATGAGGAAACCAGCAGGAAAATAACTGGCTACTGACTTTGATTTGATGGGACAGGACTCAATGCTTTCAATATGGTTTCTGGAAAAAACCCAGAGGAGAGTTTTGAGTTTTAAATGGACTAAAAACAAATTGAGGTGATGGGTGAGATCAAAGTGGTTTTCTTTTTTTCTTTTTTTTTTGGCGGTACGTGGGCCTCTCACTGTTGTGGCCTCTCCCGTTGCGGAGCACAGGCTCGGGACGCGCAGGCTCAGCGGCCATGGCTCATGGGCCCAGCCGCTCTGCGGCATGTGGCATCTTCCCGGACCGGGGCACGAACCCGTGTCCCCTGCTTCGGCAGGCAGACTCTCAACCGCTGTGCCACCTGGGAAGCCCCAAAGTGGTTTTCTTAATGGGAGAAATTCCTCTGGCTCTAGGGTTTGGATGAAGTTTGGATTTACATTTCCCTGGCTGGATAGGCTTGGGAGTTAGGCAAACCATCAAGGAAGAAAATGCACTTCTCAGGCTGGAAAATCAGCAGTGGTTGTGTGGTGAAGTCCGTGTTCTGCGTGTTATATATACCCATGGAGCCTAATGATCTGAGTGGACTATGTTTTGTTGATTAATATAAGTTTCCTGCAAAGGGATACTACTGTAGAGACAGCAGATAGCTATTGCTGGATACACCCTCCAAACCTCCATGCTTATATTTGCATTTCATCATTCCACTGATAGACGTAAACGGAAATAAATTGTGAACTGCCTGTTTCCTCTCTTCTCTAATTTAGCAAAGGAATAAGATACACTCTGCATTCTGAAAAGCATCATACAAAATAGAAAATGAAATCAAATAAACAAGGATGAGATTAAAAGGGGTCCAGAGATTCTAAATCTAGTTAAATATTTTTTCCAACTATAAGCAAAATGGCTCCATTTTCTTATGTCATACTAAGAAGAATCCTAATATGCTTTCTGATGTAACACAGTGATATAAATTAATCAAACATTCAATTAGTCAGTTTTCAAATAAGTTTAGAATAACTTTCTAGAGGGACTGGCATAATTATTATATCTAGATCACTTGTAAAAATTAACATTTTGCTTTAAGTGTTTATCATTTAGAGATGTATAGATGTGTGAAGATTTAATTCCTGGGAAAAATGTCCCAATGTCTGGAATTTGCTTTTGTAGAGGAACAAAATTTGCCACTCCAAAATGTCTCTTTGGCATATGGATTATTTGGAGCTGAAAATAATCAAGACCCCAAATGACTCAGGAAGAAACTTGGACCTTCCCTAAAACTACCCAAAGAGTGTGGTTAGAGGACCTGTTCCAGGAAGGGAGCTATCACCACAGATGACTACAGGATGAACTAGATGTGTAGACAGGGAGGAACCTAGCAAAGTCTGTTCCTAAAACTCCTCTCTGTGTCCCATTGTCTCTATGTGTGTGACCCAGCAAACATTTGGTTACCAAACATTTGCTTTTCCATCTCCATGTGAATTGCCTTCTCCCTCTTTGAAGTCCCAAACCACTACCCTCAACATCTTTTGTCTTTAGCTGAAGATGGTATTTAAGGTGAGGATTTCATCCTTTTTGGCGAATTACTCAGTTCTTGGTCTCTCCCATGTATACATGTTATCAAACTTCTGCTTGATTTTTGTCCTGTTAATTTGTCTCATGTATATTTAATTCACAGAGCAGCTAGAAGAACACAGAAGGGTAGAGAAAAATTTCTTCCTCCTGACAGTTTAAAATACTACACACACATAGAGAGTGAAAAGATTATCAAAATGTTTGTAACTGTTGATGCTGGATAATGGGTATGTAGGAGTTCATTGTAGTATTCTTTTTACCTCTGTATATGACTGAGATGTTCCGTAATAAAAAGTTTTCTTTTTTAAAAAAAAGTTTTCTTTTTTTTAGTTAACATATAATTGCAAAATCCAATCCCCTTCACTTGTCACTGGACTAGGACAATGTAATTTACTTTGGTTATTGATAACAGAGTTTAATTTAAATAAAACGCTTTGTTCCAGTAATACATTTAAATTGAAAAGCAGTAGACATAAGTTTAAAGGAAAGTAACTTTAGAAAATGTTTACAATATAATGTTTACTGTTAAAAAGCAAGATACAATATTGTAAATATATATGACATCAACTCTGTAAAATATGAAAATATAAATACATGCACAGGACAAAAAAAATACTAGAAGGAAATACAACAAAATGAAAACAAAGTTTATCTGTCAGTGATGAGTTTATGGATGATTTTTCCTTTTTTGATACATTTTTCTCCACTAACAAGGTTTCTAAAATGAGTACAAATTAAATGAATAATCAGAAAAAGAAAGCAAATATACATATTTGCTTTCTTTATATATATATATATATATATATATATATATATATATATGGCGTTATAATTCTGATAAGGCAGAATAGACTGAATGCTGTTCAGAAGAAAATAAACACTTAGCTAAAACTCTTTATACTAAACATTGGTTCTAAAGAAACTCTTGGGTGGGGTTTGATCTCATATGCCTCAGACAACATCATCACTGATATGAAAGACACATACATTCTTATGCCTATAACTGGAGAAATTTTTTTTTTTTTTTTGGTATGTAATCTTTTTCAGAACTTACCTGACAAGAACCAATATCTTGAGATTTGTCTCCAGGGATTTAAAACTCCCTGGGACATCCCTGTTGACATAATAAGTTCATAATTTTACCAGAGAAATCTTTCCCAAATGAATGCAAAGCCAGGCACCTACCCTGGACCCAAGATTTCACCTCTTGATTCTCAGCGCTAACCTTAAAAGCAAATCTCAGAAATTATTTTCTGTGACATAATCTAAAAGAGAACTACTTGCAGTAATATTAATCCCACAAAGCATAACTCCAACAATTCCGGTAGTACAGTAAGAATTCATTTTCTGGTAACTAATTATTTTTCCCTAAGTCAGTGACACCCTCTCTTGATAAATTCTGAAATATAAAAACCCCAAAACTACATTGGAAGTATCACTGAAGATTAAAATCATAATCAGTACTTAAAAGATTCTCAAAAGTTTCCCCCAAGAGAAAAATTTTACTTACTTTCACTTCCACAGTCTTCCCTCCATGTTCAATGTGTCTCTCCACATATTCAGAGGACAGCAAATCACTGCAACAGAAAGAAATGATGATGAAAGAGGACCTTGAAAATCACCATTAAGTTTACAACATTCCAGCTTGAATGATTATTTTTGTTTGTTTTGTTTTGTTTTTTTCTTTTATAAATTTATTTATTTATTTTTGGCTGCGTTGGGTCTTCATTGCTGGGCGCGGGCTTTCTCTAGTTGCGGCAACTGGGGTCTACTCTGTTGCAGTGGGCGGGCTTCTCACTGCGGTGGCTTCTCTTGTTGTAGAGCACGGGCTCTAGACGCATGAGCTCAGAAGTTGTGGCTCGCGGGCTCTAGAATGCAGGCTCAGTAGCTGTGGCACATGGGCTTAGTTGCTTCACAGCATGTGGGATCGTCCCAGACCAGGGCTCGAACCCGTGTTCCCTGCATTGGCAGGCGGATTCTTAACCACTGCGCCACCAGGGAAGCCCAGCTTGAATGATTCTTTAATCCAGATTTTAAAACAAAAATAAAACTTTATAGGTCTCTCTCTCTCTCTCTCTCTCTCACACACACACACACACACACACACACACACACACACACACACGCAGCCTAGTACTTGTAAAAGGATATGAGGCTAAACTGACTAAATCACCTGTCACCCCGTTGCTTAGCAGAGCTAGTTCCACCAATCTAGTTCAGCAATTCTAGGAAACTACCATTATTTTTAAGACATCTTATTCTTCCCTTTTTTACTTTAGCTTTTTTGTGTGTGAAGATTTTAATTTAAGTTTTTATTATACCTTACATCCTTCTTTGCTGTTTCTCTCCCCTAACCTTTGAATAGTGGGGTACTCCTAGGAAGCTTAGTCTCCCTACATTCTTTGGTGCTCTTTTCCTATCTCATGTCTTTAAGTATTAAGATGTTGTCAATTTCTAAATATATATTTCCAATTCAGACCTTTTCTCAAACTGTAGATATAACTGCCTACTGGACATCACTGCTTAAATATTTAATAGGTATCTCAAACTTAACATGCCAAGGCTAAATTCTCTGACCCTCACCCATTCCCCACCACCTGCTCAGCCCACAGCCTTCCACTACAGCTAACATCAACACCATCATTTCAACTGCTTTGCCCAAAACTTTGAAATTATTGACTCTTCTCACACCCCACATCCCTGCTTTAGCTTTTTATCAAACACTTTTGATTTACTACCATACTTAACCATTTCTCATATGTTACGTGTGATATTTTATCTAACAAAATATTAGTTTCCCCCACAAAAAAATTAAACAGAGGCAAAGAAAGTTAGAAGAAATGAAAAAGAATATACTTTCAGCATTTTACAATAAGCTTTTTTGAAATCTCTCCTAAACAACCACCACCTTCTTGTATAATTTTTAAATGTTTACATCATCTTAAATATACTTCTCTTTAATTCTATATAAGAGGAAAAAATTTCCCCTTTAACAGAGGCACCTCAAGGTACAACTCCAATAAACAGTCTTGAAGTCTTTAAATTTTTAAAGCAGTAAAATTCACATTAATAAATAAAAATATAAACTTCTAAACCTACCCCTCTATTAATAAACATTCACCCAACTAAAAAACTGTGTTTCACAGTGCTCTGAAAGTCACCATCCAAAATTGTCCCAATCATAAAAGAAGGTGAATTTCTAAGCACAAGAGCTACCATGATAAGCACTATGCCTACAGTTGCTTGAAATGTAAACAGAAAGATCAAACACACATTACATTAATGCAGGCAAGAGAGTCAGTTTCTTATAGTATCTGATGCTTACATTTCTATCTAGGTAACCTATAATTATAGTCTAAGTCCTTGTTTCATTTGTCTTTGAAATACATTTTCCTATTGACTTTACGGGGAAACAGCTAGAATACTCTAAGCTGCAAGTTGTAGAAAACACAACTAAAAGTGGCTTAAATAATCAGGACATTGATATCATTTCTTGTTAGAAATTCCAGGGCAGGTGTGATGTGAATTTGCTTCTGCAACTCTTCAATTCTGGTAGGTGAATACATTTAAAGTTTACAAAATATAGGCAAAACACTTTTTAAGATGTTTTAAATATAGATAAGTAGCTACTAAGCAAAATTTTGTTAGATGTGGGCAGAATGCATAAGATGTGTAAAGCATAAGTAAGAAGATCATATGTGTACCTCACACTGATAGAAAGGGATGGATGACCAAAGATATGTAACATTTTTAAGGCACCTGCGTAATAAGTGTTCATGATATAACAAATATATAAAAGACGCTATATATGCAAGATATGCTTATACATAAACAGTTAATATTTATGAGGTCTTATTTCAACCACCTATTGGTAACACCCAGGATTTCTCAACTTCCACAATACTGACATTTCAGGCCAGATAATTCTTGGTCTTGGGGAGTATCTTATGCATAGTCACATGATTAGCAGTATCCATGACCTCCACCCACTAGATGCCACATCACACACACACACACACACACACACACACACACACACACACACACAC